>NC_136512.1:77635733-77658233 GCF_053919585.1 Euprymna scolopes | reverse complement strand
TTCTTTTTTTCTATATCCTCACTAGGGTATCCCTCACTGTCTGCATAATTGATAATTTCTCTGTAGTTTTGTGATGTCAACGTCTGACACTGAGATAATATCTGACTGTTTAGCACTACTTTTAGTTTCCTCCTACTAGTGTTCTGAGTAATTTTTATTGTCCTTCGCCATCACCATCTTGGCCTTTATTTCGTTGCTTCTTTCTCTTCTTTGTCTTTTTGAAGTCGCCGTAGACATTTAGCACAAGGTAGGTTTTCGGCAATAACGCCGGTTTATAATAGTTTATCTGTCGACATCATTTTTTTCTTTCAGGTTTAGCTAGCATGGCTTTGAAATTTCTCAAAGAGAAATCATTGTATTTCTCTTCATTGGAATTCAAGTCATTGAAAAGGCGAGGATGGTCATCTATTGATGTAGAATCACAGTCTCTAATGGGGGAATAACATCTGTATATGATGTTGAAGGCACAGAAAGTTCATCTGAACTGAATGGGTATTGGCGCCAATAGCCTCCAATACCAATGGGGGGCAGGTTTATCAAACAGTCTTACAGGGTCATTAACAAATCGTGGTATTTGTGTGGAATCCCCTAGCCTTACCATATTATTTTTATCCTACCTAGCTATTGTTTGCTGAGAAGTAATTTGAATTCCATAAGTACTTGTTGAGTCTTGTAAATCGTTCTCAATTCATAGGCATGTCCTGAGTTTGCACGAAACACTGAACACTTACAAAATATACAATAATGAAAACATCACTAGTAGCGAATGGCAGGAAAATATACAGGAGGAATAGCTGTCTTAACTTTACAGCCTATTAGTTTTTATCATGGAATCGTTTGAAAATTCGATACAACAGGGATAGGTAATTTCCTTTCCAAACAGAATCCAACACCTTCGATTATTTTTTATTTTTTCTATCATAGTGTTATAGATAACCTAGCATAAATATTTAATAATAACAGTAGCGAGAAGTAAAATACACGTATGTGAATGAATATAGAATACGATTTTTGTGGTTACCGTGTGGCGGTTGTTGATAGTGTCGCTAGATCAATAGCTGTTTAATGTAGCCAGCAGATGCATTTCCAGTACTTTTTAATTGAAGTAACCAACGAACCCATCGTCTTTGTAGAACATAGTTCCTTATAGTATAAAATTACTTACATTGAACTCAATTGATAGCTAGTAAAGTGTATGGATTTGTCCCAGGTATGGGATTGCAAAGGTTACCCTATATATATATATATATATATATATATATATATATATATATATATATATATATATATATTGAGCACTTTCCGTTGAATTAAAAGTCGGTCAATTTAGCTCTTATGCGTAGATCATCGTATAACGATTTGATCACTGTCTGTCTGACGTAATGAACATTTAAATTAAAAAATGTTTAAAAAAATTCAACGCTATTTCACACGGTTAATAGTAGCCGAATGGATACGGCCTCCGCTAATCGAGCCAGAGATGTCTCGTGTCGCGGGGTTCGAATCGTTCGACTGGTAGTAATCGTGACACCCTGCACTGAAGAATCCCGAAAGGATGAAACACTAGCAGTATCAGAATTTTGGGGGAATTTTTGACACCCCTAACAGAAAACTGCGATTAAAATATAGAAAACTCGTAATTTCTCTTTCTAAAGTGGGTTATTTATTTTCTTTATAGAATATGCTTCCAAAATAAACTATTTAAGTTGTTTAAAAAATAATAGAAATATTATTTTTCATTGTTTAAAAAACATTGTTTACAAAGTGCGTGCGTGCGCTCTGGGAAGCCATTTCGTTACGTAGTGAAATCAATTGATTTTTATGAGATGAATATTTTTCAATTTTTAAACTTTGAAAATCTATCAAAATTTTCCTATTCGTTCAATTGTTACGTTTTTTTCAGGGTGAATGTAAAATTTTATGTTCTGTCCGATAAACTAAATATAATATTTTAGACAAACGTTGTTTTATAAATTTTTCCCCCCATTTTGGAATGTCTATGAGAATTTTAATAAATAATTTTGTTTGGCACGTTTTATATATCACAAATTGAAGATAAAACATGAATAAATAAACTACTCAAATTTAAAACAACAAAAAATATCACTTATCTGTAAATTTACCGGTAAAGTCCAAAATTTAAATCCGTCTATTTTCGATAACCACGTGTTTTTTTTTGTTTTGTTTTTTTTTTACGTGGAAGCTTAATTTTTGTTTAGAATGTTCCAGTAATTAATCGTCGATCAGTTTTTATTTTGATATTTAATTCCTGGTTTTCTTTTTTTCGATATAAAAAAAAGACGAAACCGGATAATGCAGATTTATAGTATAATAAAAAAAATTCAAGTATTTCTTTAAGATATTAAAAAAAAAATAATAACATTGCATATCTGCGTCATATCGTAATTCGTGTTAATGAAAAAATGAAAGCTCTCAGTTTTTATGTATGATAGCGTAAAGGCACAAAAATAAAAAAGGACAAGTTATCTCCCTTAAGTCAGGCAAACACGTAACTGACTGCTACTGACCCGACACTAAGCATTCTTGGGAGCAGACATATTTACTAGTCTTTAAAGAATTTCATTGGAATAATGGTGAGTTTTTTTGTTTTTGTTTTTTTTACTACCCGTATTTTTTAACTTTCTGTAACTGATGAGAAAGTTGTATTTAAATTTTATTTTGACATTTTAAACTTTATTTGAGTAAAAAACATTAATTTTTCAGGTAATTTCTACACTTTATCGCCGAAAATGTTTCGGCGATAAAAAGTTACGTTTGTATTATTACTGTCTCTGTCCGTACACATAGATTAAAAAGAAAGTGGTCTAAAAACAAAAATATAGCAAATAAATGTTATCAAAGGCAAGATAAAATTAAAAAAAACTCGTAATTTCTATTTAAAATTACGGCCAAATCTGTTCATTGCAATGTGGCCATAAAGTGGGTGCCCATTTGACGTCACATCATTATAGAAAAGTGACCCCCCACTTTGTGACCATTTGTAATTTTTTTATCTTGGAAACTACTAGTTTCGTTTGCCGTATATATAAATGGTTATTTCCGTTTTCAGCGCCTCCGAAAACCTTTAAAAGTGGAAAATTTGAAGGAATATAATCCAATATCGAGATTATTAAGGTTTCTGAATTAGTGTGTTTTTTTACACTTATAGACCTCCGTACATAAGTAAGAGATAATTTTTCACTTCCGGTGTCGTTACAAATTGCTTGAAATACACTCGTGGTCGCGATGTGTGTTGGAAAAATCCTTCCATTTAAAAATACATGGATTATAATACATAAATATGAATAAATTCTCATACAGGAAGATTAAAAGAAAGAGTATCTTACTCATAGAGCAGGTGAGTGACATTTTGCCATTTGAAATATATACCGTAAGATTCAACTGTGTTACTTGTTCGACAATCCGTGATATTTTAAGTGAAGAAATCGAAGGAAAAATAAATAAAATTGTTTATTTCTCTATTAAAGCTTTTATGATATTAAAATTTGGTCTTTGGTTGTTTTATTGAAATAAAATTTACGGGTTTAAATTACGTTTTACTATTATTAAAATCTGATAGAAATATAGGTGTATATTCAAAATGGCGACTCGCCTGAACATTTCCCCAAAATTCTGATACTGCTAATGAAACACTAGTGTCTGTAGGTATTTAATTATTATAGTAAAAAAATAATTATGACAGCCCCTTTAAGAAATTCGTTTCTTATCGTTGAGCACTTTCCGTTGAATTAAAAGTCGGTCAATTTAGCTCTTATGCGTAGATCATCGTATAACGATTTGATCACTGTCTGTCTGACGTAATGAACATTTCAATTAAAAAATGTTTTAAAAAATTCAACGGTATTTCACACGGTTAATAGTAGCCGAATGGATACGGCCTCCACTAATCGAGCCAGAGATGTCTCGTATCGCGGGGTTCGAATCGTTCGACTGGTAGTAATCGTGACACCCTGCACTGAAGAATCCCGAAAGGATGAAACACTAGTGTCTGTAGGTATTTAATTATTATAGTAAAAAAATAATTATATATATATATATATCGATTATTATTATTATTATTAATAATAATAATAATTACTATTATTATTACTATTGGTTTACAAGGAGCTTTCACATAGTCATCAAAAAACTCTCCTTGAAACCAATCTGTGGTGTTCACTGGAAGCTCAGTTACAACAAGTATCACCAGGTTTCCAGTACTCTCCACCATTTTCGATAACATTTGCAAATAAAATAAAGTCATCGAAAAATCTACTTCGAAATTTCCCCAGGGCACCAGCCATTGATCTCCAATGAAATTTGAGTGGCAATAAGCATCTCCAAGGTCCCAATTTTCTAGCGGGGGTCTGGTAATCTTTCTCTCCTTTGTCTTTCCATCCTCCCTGACACTTTTCAAATATGTCACATCATTCTGTTTTTGGGGTTGGTGGTGATGGGGCAATGGAAGCAATTGTTGAGGGGATAGAGATCTTGTAAATACGCAGAGTAGGTGTTTGTGATTCTAAAAAAAAACGCTTCTAAATATTTGGTTCCTGTAGCAGTTTGTCTGGCTTGCGCATGTGGCTCATGTGTATTAGTCTCCATATTCCAGAATTTCCCTTAATATTTCAGCTGTTTAAATTATTAGTATTCGTTTTATCTTTCCTGTCATTGCTCTGATTTCTATTCCTCCCATTCTATTTTCAAAGTTGTTCGGGATCGTTTCTAGTGCTCCTACTATGATAGGGATTATCTTCATTTTCTTCATCATCCATATTCCTTTCAACTCTCTGGCGAGCTCTGCGTATTAGGTTTTTTTCTCCTTTTCTTTGATATTCACCTGTGGCCAGCTGGAACAGCAATATTTACGAAGTGAAAGGTCTGTATTTTTTTTAATTATTACATTCGGTTTTCTTGCTGGGTTGGAGTTACCTGTATGTCGATGTCCCGTAGGATTTTTTTGGATTCTCATGTTCAAGTACTGTTGGCGGTTTATATTTTACCATTTTTCTCTTCGTTCATGATGTATTTGTTTGCATAATACCAGTGTACTGCCGTTTCCAACTTTGTCTTGCCTGTACTTGTATTTACCAGTATGCTGTAACCGCTTACTGTATGTTCTATCGTTTCGTCTTTTTGTCTACAGAATCTGCATTCATGTTTTTGTGTGTGGGGGGTATGTGGGTGCGTGTGTGTGTGTGTGTGTGTGTGTGTGTGTGTGTGTGTGTGTGTGTGTGTGTGTGTGTGTGTGTCTGTGCGTGTGTGTTTTGCCGATTTTTGTTTTGATGAGGTTGGTTCTTATCCAGTTACCTTGTGGTTCTGTTGTTAGGGATTCAGTTGTTCGGTAATTTACGTGTCTTTTTTTTTCGTCCATGTCTAAGTCTTTTTCTTATTCTGATCTTTTGTCATCCTTATAAATCTTCCGTGTAGTTGTTTTTCTTTCCAAGTTTTCTTTTTTGTCTTATTTTTTTTTTTCTGTGTGCCTATCTGGCAAAATTATATTTTCAGTGTTGTGTAGTATGCATTTTCATTTAGTTTGGTATAATTCAATATTCTATACAAACCAGTCCTCTTGCATCAATTTTCTTTAATGGAGAGTCGGCCTAATATTCACAGAGCTCACACTAGCGCATGTAAGAAAGGTATGCGCCCCGTTCTTGGTATCGAGCTGGTGGTTGATACTGAAAGCGGCTACATTGTAGAGATATCAGATATACAATCCGTGTACCTGAATTTCCTTTTTTAGTACAAATTAAAAGAATCTTTCTGGCATCTGAAAATTAAAACGGTGTCTTATTTTCTTATTCCGATACCTTTGAAAGTTCCGATTGTAAGGATGGTCTATTCCGAACCCTATTAACAATCCTATCATGTATATATATATATATATATATATATATATATATATATATATATATATATATACATATATATATATATATATATATATAGTCATCCACATATAGAACTGTTTCGCCGTTTCACAGCTCATCAGTGAGGCAACCTCAAGTCAGGATTGAAACCCGAGCGCCTGTGCGCATACACACACACAAACACACACACACACACATATATATATGTGTATGTATATATACACATATACATATATACATGCACATACATACATACATATATATACATATATACATATATATATATATGTACATATGTATATACTTAGATTGTTTTGTGGGTGTCTATATATGTGTGTGATCATTAAAACACACACACGCATATATGTGTGAATATATATGTGCATATATATATATGATCATATGCGTACATTTATAAATCAAATATGCAGCTATGCAGTAAAGATTTATTGTTGAATTTGAATTCAACCTGCCATTTTTAAACGGAAGACTGCCGGTATACTCTTCTATATATTCAGAGGGTTTGTTTTTCTAATTTCCCATTTCCTTTTGGTCCATAGGCACACTTTTACCACATAATCTTTATTTCAAGAAATAAAAGAAATTATTTTCTGGAATCCAGTTATCATAACTTTCTCTCGTGAGTAATTTTCTGAACTCTGGCTTGCAACAAAAAAACTGCAATCTTAATTATAAAATACTGTAAGTGTTAAATAATGATAGCTTTTGGAGTTATAATTATATTTGTATTCCGCCAAAATAGATCATAAGTTATTGCAAAGTGTACTGTTATGATGCAATCAATTTATTTGCTGAATTGTCTTTTGGGGTATATATTTCCAATGCAAGATTTTGAAAGAAAGCACTAGCAATGAATACCTCTCCTCGTTCGTATAGTAAATAGGACGTACTGGTTAAGGTTCCCCAAACGCTGCAATTCATATCAAATTCCTAAAGACCCCAATGCTACTCAACTTTACTGCAAATTATCACGACCAAACTCGGACCTATGTACAAAAATCTCCAGATATGCTGATAATTCATTACATAGGCATATAATAATGTTTTATATTTTAATTGTTTTTTTCGTATTCACACATTTTTCCACTTTATAGGTCTTGATTAAAAACAGAGACAAGTGAAGCACGCAAGTTCCCCAGTGATTACATAGTGACTAGACCATAAAAAATGACTAATTTTGGACTTCTCCCCTACGTTTAGATTTAAAACTCCCCAGGGATGTCAAATCATCGTGAAAATAAACAAAAGGTGCAGTTTATGTCTTAACATATGTAAATTTAAGTTCTGTGCTATGCAAAAAATGACTATGCCCATCAGTTTTCCCCCACCCCATTTAGCCTCAAGAATCCTCAAGGCCTTGACATAATAAAATTTAAGTTCAGCCCTCTTCAAAACCGCTAAATAAACACACAGAAAACCTTTTAAAAAGTTGTGAAATAGTCCCCAAAATAAAGTGTTTTTATTAGCCCTAAGAGAGTCTCTGAGGCGCACCCAAGTGTTATCGCAAAGTATAGGCAAACACAATTATATAGAAATCATTTAGTTACGACTTTTCTAAAAGTTTTATACAAATCCAGCACATCATTTATTACTAAGGACCAAAGTGTAAATTTTAGGGCGAGCAACTAGAGTTTTTTTCGGAAAATCCTTTCTTGTACTCTTTTACTGATACCATGTTTAATGTTTGTGCCAGTTTTGTAAGAATTCCAAGGCGTAATTATTAAAAAAGGGTGCAGATAGAAAAACAGACGAGCAGACAAGGGCAATTTGACAGGTCCACGCTCCATTTGTCGCGAGAATTTTAAAACTCTGACAAACAAATATATTTTAGAACTCGCCAAACAGAAAAATGACCGGCAAGAAAATACATCTATACATGTTAGAAAAAGAAATGAAAACATCGTTGCAGACAATCTCATATTGTCAGGAAAAGAAATTGCTGTCCAAAAAAATGCGGGTCAACAATTGTAAACACAAATGTTTCTCTAGAAAAAATATCAGGTGTAAAGTATGGCTTCTCCTGAAGATGTACAAATGGGCAGTGTCACCAAAAGTATCTGACTGAACAACGAGCCGTGAAAATTAAATAAAAAAAAAAATAAAGCTACAAAAAAGAAGAGAAAACAAAAAAACCTTGTGCTTGCACCTTACAACTATACGGTTAAAATATATTTTCTTGGAGAAAAAATAAACTTTTTGTTGATAAATATTTTGAAAAAAAAAAAATTCCCCCACTCTATATCTGTGCCTAAATCAAAACGCAGATTCCATGAACAAAACTTCTTTCTTAGATCTGCACGCCTGTGGAACTCTGTTTCGTCTGCCTGCTTCCCTCCGGACTACAACTTGGTTGTCTTCAAGTCCAATGTTAACAAATTCCTAATGAACCGCCCCCTTAAGTAAACATTTCAGCAAATCTCCTCACTAACGTAATGTACTTGCAATAACCCTTATCCCTGAGTGGCTTCCGGGCCTTGATAAGTAGTGATCACTGTGTAAAAAAAAACAAATGAAATACTAAAATGAAATAAACATATTTTCATTTTACAAGAGAGAGGTTTTTTTTTTGTTAATTTTTGATTATTTTCATTTCTATTTTTTTCCGATTTGTTTTGTTGTTTGTTTTGTTTTACATAATATACGTCTGTTACGATGCTCGGCTGACACCGATAATTGCCGGTCCGGCCCGATCAATGCTTGACGGGAATTCACGAGAATTCGGTTCAAATTATTCAAGAGTACCAACATTTCTATAAAACATTGTGCAGTAAATGATGGAATAGGCTATGTGAGTTATTCTACATGCAATTTTGATATGAAGGAGCGGCAATTTGTGCAATCTCTACTACCTCATAGACTTATGGCTTTATATTTTGAATTTGAATTTTATACTCATTAGCCAAGATCGAATTAACGAAAAGAAATACCTAATTAAGATTTAAGAAAATTGTATGGCGTTATCTATTAAACGGCAGTTACATTATGTGGAAAATTCAATTAATGGCCTTTCACTTAATTGTAATGCTCGTCCTGTATCTGCTGTACGATGAAGGAAGTGTGTGTAACATCTGAGAAAGATTTAATGACATCTTTAATGATGTTATCTCTTTACGATGACAATATTATCTCACATGTTTAAACAAATTTGTTTTTATGATTATTTTACGTTTCAGAAATCTTTAGAAACCGGAAATGTTTTAATGTCCAAATGATGACAGAATGACTGTGCTGTGATTATATAATATTAAAGAAGAATGCAAACAAACGTATTTGCAATGATTCTGGTAATAAAAATATTAATACTAGCTATACACACACATACACACACCTATATATATGTATATATGTAAAAATAATATATGCATAATATATATATATATATATATATATATATATATATGTATATATATATATATATATATATAACACTTATGAGGGCTCCTTCAATCTTAAACAGATTATGGATACCCACGAAGGGTTGCTTGCGCGTGAAATTTTTGGCAGGAGGTGCGCAATCTCTACCCGCACCTGAAACGAAATTATTAAATACCCGTCGCAAGTAGGACGACTGGAAACAAATGCCGAAATATCCGGAGAGAACATACAGCGCCTAGAATTCCCAAATGGTCACACATTTGATACTAACAAGGCTCATCGTTGCTTAAATTCAGTGATTTGACGAGAACCGGTGTGTAAATTCGATAATGCCGTACAAAAAACACTATATATATATATATATATATATATATATATATATATATATATATATATATATATATATATATATATTGTTATAATGGAATAATTCCAGGAGGAAATCCGGGTATGAGAACTCAATGTGGTAAACGCGTGTCAAGTCATTTACGTGTAAGAACGTGCATATTTAGGTGTGTGTGTGTGTATGTGTGTGTGCGTGTGTGTTGGTGTTGGTGGGTGTGTGTGTGTGTCTATTGTCACGTCGGGTTACCGGACAGTCGTTAAGTGTCATAATGTTCTTGTTGTTGTTTTTTTTTTTAATCCCTCCCCTAATAACTTAATTCCCACCCTCTCTATAAAATGTATTAAGTGGACTGCTACTACCACCCCCTCTGGTTTTTGACGGTCGGGGTCCGATTCTTTTTCTTTCTTTATTTCAGTATCAAAAATGTAATTGTCTAGTTTAGATGCTTGAAAATACCATAAGGTTGAAATAAATTATTGCATCGACAATTATGTAATTTCCGTGTTATATTTTTATATGCATATATTCATATATATATATATATATATATATATATATATATATATATATATATATATATATATATATATATATATGTATATATATATGCATATATACATGCATATATATGCATATATACATGCATATATATACATGCATATATATATATATATACAAATTAACAATTTTATTTAAATAATATCAATTATTCCTTTGCATACAGACCCTAGTTTAGAATGTTTCCTCAATCATTAATGTACGACAGTATAATTACTGTTAATAAGAAGCTTTCAACCCAGATATGAAGTCAAGCTTGACATAATAGACTTGCATCTTTGCCAGAAAGCCAATGGAAACTTACACAAAACAGATTAGGAACAAAAGTGACTAAAAACGTAATGTCAGCTGGCCATCCCAGTAAAATATCGCAGAATATTTAACAATCATAAATCAAGATGTGTCTTTTGCGGTAAAATTTACCAAGTTTATTTAACTTTTCAAGTAAATAATTATAATTTATATAATTACGAACAATTTTTCATGCTTACAGAAATGATAATAACCTTTTATCGTGTGGTTTGTGACCTGTCAAAGAGCCGCTTTTGCTCTGATAAGATAGATGTATGTAATTTATGGGAGGGTTGGGGGAAATTATCCGTCCCTCTGCTATAGAAAGCTCCTGGCGACTAGCAATCAATAATTCGCAAAACACATAATATAATGGAGAAAGCTATATACGAATTATTCAGAAAATAAAAGGCGATACGGCGATATAGCTATGAGACAATATTAGATGAGTAATATGAAGGGGGAAATTGCCTTCATACTCTTTTAATTAACAACGATTGGAGAAACAATATTTCTGAAGATGCATATGTATCATAAACACGTTTTCTCCTATTTGAAGTTATGTATTTTGTTATATCTAACAATTTCATTAAAAGCACTTTTTTTCTTATAATAGTTTTACCCATGTGATAATGCTGTATATATTATCGAATCTGTATATCAATTTAATGAGGCGAATAATTCGGTTGAAACTATATACTTCCTAAAACATTATTTTAATATCCATCATTTGCTTTTAAATGACACACCTATTCTGTATTTTTATATGCAGAACATTCGCGACAAGAGATAGTATTGTCAGTATTTTATTTATTTTTATTTATTTATTCATTTATTTATTTTGCAAAATATAAAAATAACGACTTATCTGGAAATAAATAGTCAGTAGCGAAACAGAATATGACGCCTGTGTGCAAATACCTTGCTACATGCGAAATGACGTCACGGCAAAGAAAAAGAAAAAGAATATAAAAAAGAATAGAGGGTTACGGTAGAGACGTGCGTGATGTCTACACTATACTGAGAAGTAATGCGAGGCGTAATAAGGAGGAAATTTATGTCGTTGTTAGAAAAAAAGACGAATCAATATTTGTTCTATGTTCCATTGCGACGTATATACAACGTGTGGGTCATGTGTGTTAAGGCCAGTAACGTTACAAATAGTTTATCTTAGCGTTTAGTGTATTTTTCAAGTTGAATTATGATTTCATTCCAATCGCTCCATAAAATATAACCTTACCATCTTAAAAGACAATGCAAATCTATAACAAAAAATTCCTCCCAACATCGTCAAATCTCCGAATGTTGCAAGCAGTATGTGTTAGACTCATCTGGTACGCTCAACATGATTTTTCTCACGACATTGTCACCATGCTTTTTTTAGGAACTATTGTGCCATTTCTTTTTATGGAAATGCTGTAGAGATTTGCCAGTATTTTCTCTTACTTTTATGAAGCTTAGTGGAGAACAAGTTACGCACTTTATAGTGACACCGAAATGAAACAGTCATTCATTTTATTTTTACTTTCGAAATAATTCTTATCAAAACTAACGCATGTCAGTAAACCCGTTATATTCGACAAATGCCTATATCTGTCCTCTCTCCATCTTCCCTTTCAAAACGTCCTACTGTAAAAGTGCTCGTTGTGCGACTGTATTTTAGAAATACAATTCCTGCTACCCTGTATAGACAGCGAGTATTTAAGTCGAAACGACAAAGTGTAATTAAGGCGAATTGACAAAAAAGAAACCCCATTTTTTATTAACCAAGACAAGTTATGTTGACATTATGCCTTCATTTTTGGGAACATGTCTACATAATTTTTTGCAGTCCGTTAGATAAATGTATAAGATTACGTAACGAAATTTATTTTGACAAAGTAACGGCAGTTCCTTAAAACAATGTTATACTTCTTAATGTTGGAATTATTAACACGAAGTTCTTAAGATACTACGTCATTGATATTTAGAAATTTCAAGAATCTTAATTCGAATATTCATTTAGAAAAACGCCCTTTTATGAATTAGATTTCCTTTTATTAGTGCGCTCAAGAAAATGTATATATATATATATATATATATATATATATTGTATAATTGCCTAACATTTAGGATAAATACCACATAACATAGACGCGCACGCAAGCTTATTCATACGCATCACATGCGCACATAAACATATATAGGATCACTTAACAGCTATATATATATATATATCTATATATATAAAAATGTAAAGTTGGTTCGTTCTAAACAAATAAAACAATGTTTATACGTTACCAATTTATTTGAAATTTTCAGACAACCCATTTTTAGAGTCGAGGTATGTTTTTATGTTATTAAAATAAATTTGCCTAATTAAAATTAAAATATTAAATAAAATAAATATATTTATTTAATCGTTTCTGCGAATCTGGTCTGTTGATAAAACTGAACTTCCGGTTCGATTCATTTCACAGCCACGAATTGACGAAAGGTTTCATTTTCTGTTAACTCGATAAGTAAAAAAAACAAAAAAAACATATTTAATTTGTTTATCTTCCAAATTTTTTTAATTTACACATCTTTTCTTTATTATATAATGCCAAAAAAAAAGTGTGTTGCTTGCTTTTGAGTTTTTTTTTTTGTTTTTCTATATAAGATTACTCATGCAGAGAGTGATCCGTGCTGAAGTAATGTTATTATTTAAAAAGTCATTCCTAACATGTGGAGGTAAGGATGTTTTGTACCTATTCTGTACTTTAACCTAACAATTGAATAAATAAATAAAAAAACATATCGTAAAACGTTATTTAAACGTGGAAATATGATTTAAAAAATAGCGCGGATCTCTCTCTGCATTAGCACCATTTTTATTTATTGTGGACTATTATTCTCATCTTTATTAGTTGTTGTTTCACGAATTTTCGGCCAACTATTCCTCTGGCCTTCGTAAAAGAAGTCCTTTTATAAATGTTCAGTAACTTTTTCCTTTTATTATTCTTAAAGAGTAAACCTTTTCTTATTCATGAAACGTAAATAAATAAATGTTTGTACACGTGACAAATTATCAATAAATGGTTTAGTTACTTTTTTTTTAAACGTTTGTAAAAGTGCGAAAGGCGACGTTGTTGTATACTCCCATGCTTAATTTCTATACTTATAGGTTTTTGGATTTTTTTTCACGGGATTATTATCGATTGGACACTAATTAAACAGATTATTTAAAAAAAAAACGTAAAAAAGAAATCATTATTTCGACATTTGAAAGTGGTGGGTGCTCACTTTTTAGTTTCAACGTTCTGATAAATCAGTCACCCATTTTGTAAGCAATAAAAACGCGGTATATCAAAACCATAGAAAGTAAAAATAATGAGCCTCTACCGCATTTGTAAGTCAGAAATATATTTGTTTCTCAAAGAAAAAAAATAGAGAGAACAGGACTTTTTTTATTGTTTTCATGAAAATACAGTTTCGAGATTTTTAATTATTTTTTTTACTTATTTAGTCAGTTTGTGGGTTTTTTTTTAATTGGTTTTGTGAAAGGTAAGTTTTTTTAAAAACTTTTGTTTTTTTTTTCTTTTTAATTTTTTTAAAGTATTATAAATTTCACTAACATGCTGGAGAAATGTTTAATAATTTGGTATTTTTTTAGATTAGGTCCACCTCCACAATTTTCCTTTCAATGACGGCATTTAAAGGTTTCCGAGTATGCTAAACACGCAAAGTGCATTGAAATTTTGCGGAAATAAATAGTTGTATTATGCATTGTATTCTTCGGCGGCCATCTTTTTTACGTGCACACGCGCCATAAACAAATACACACACGTAAAAAAGATGGCCGCCAAAGATTACAATGCATAATACAACTTTTTATATCTTGATAACTACTTATTTCTGCAAAATTTCGATGCGATTTTCGTATTCAGCATAGTCGAAAATCATTTCAAGTCGTCATTTAAAAGAAAATTATGGAGGTGGACCTAATCTAAAAATTTACCAATAATTTTTAATCCCGTACGCCTCCCGATACATTGCTTCGTCAACATGCGACCATTTTATATCTTCCGAAGACACTTCCGTATTTAGAAAAAAATAAATAAATAAAAAGTGACCGATTTACCAAGACGTGGTAACTAAAAAGTGAGTATCCCTTTTAAATGCTGAAATGATTTTTTTTTTCAATTTTTTTCATAATCTGGTTAGTGTTCAATCAATAATAATCCAGTGAAAAAATTTCAAAAAACCTATCAGTATAGAAACTCCACCACGTAAGTAAATAAATTAAAAAATGTTACGTGCGCATGCGTTAGCCTTGACTAGGGGGGTACTAAGGGAACGACCATTAAATAATTCTGCGGGTCGCCCGGGAACTCAACGCCCAAGGAGTATCAAAATAGTTTTCATGATCTGAAGAAATTTTTTTCCGAAAAGTGGGTGATCACTTTTCCATCTAAATTTAACTTAAAATGAGCACCCACTTTCTGGCCACCTGAGGAAGGGGCATTTATTTTCGTGTTTATTGGCTTAAAGGTTTTTTTGACAAGGCAGTTTGGTACGCGAATGCATATTTAGCAGTTTTCGTTTATGCTCACGCATAGCATAAACAAAGGCTACGTCTGTGAAATGGAAAATAGTCCCAGAGTTCAGGGGTTAATACCATGCAAAAGAAATCAAACAAAAAGACTTTTTAGCCAAGAAACACACAGAAAGAAAAAAAATAGCATCCATTTTTTTGCTATCGAATTCATTTACTGTTTTTATTGAAAACTATTTTCCCCCGGATTTTTTATATAATTTTCCATTAAGGGCTGTGCGTCTCACGTTCGTAAATAACAATTTTTTTTTTGTAGATTTTGGTGTGCTAAAAACGAATCTGCAAACCCTTTCCGTCGCAAAAAAATAGTTTTTATGATATGAAGAAATTACTTTTTCGAAAAAGTGGCGATCACTTTTCAATGTAAATTAAACTTAAAATGAGCACCCACTTTCTAGCCACCTGAGAGAGGGGGGATTTTTCCCATGTGTATTGGCTAAACAGCTTTAGTTTATGCTTACGCATAGCGTAAACGAAGGCTACGGCTGTTAAATGGAAAATAGTCCCAGAGTTCAGGGGTTATTACCATGCAAAAGAAATCAAACAAAAAACTTTTTAGCCAAGAAACAGAAAAATGCCCCTCTCTCAGGTGACCAGAAAGTGGGTGCTCATTCTAAGTTAAATTTACATTGAAAAGTGATCACCCACTTTTCGAAAAAGTAATTTCATGAATGTCATGAAAATTTTTTTTTGCTACGTGAACGGTTTGCCGATTCGTTTTTAGCACACCGAAATCTACAATAAAATATTTCGTTATATATGAACGTGAAACGGGCCTTAAAGTAAAATAATACCGGATTTTTTGGAGCAGATTTGCCGTTTAGTTGTACAAATATCCTCACACCAGGCAATCACTAAAACGGATTTTTAAAAGTCGTCACCTGTATCGAGCAAAAGTTTAAAACCACCGATTATATGCCAGCCTACAGCATGGTAACATATATTGAGTGAGTTCCAACCAGTATTTTTTGTTTAGACTCATTTTCCCAAAATTTCCCCAAACTTAACGTGCCCGATACAGTTTGCCGCCATTTGTATTTTTCAGATATACCGATAAACATTGAATGTTTTTGAACCGATTATACATTACATAAAAACACTAAAATCTTATCCAGTTAGGTAGAACATTTACTTTTCTTGCCTTTGATAACATTTATTTGTTATATATTTATTTTTTGACTACTTCTTTGTATCTGTGTTTAGTAATATAAACCCTTTTCATTTAATATAACGTTTAGTCGCCTCGAAAAACAGTGTTTATTGGTGTATTTGAAAGCTACAAATGGTGGTGGACACTGTTGATTACTTTAAGTTAGAGAAAGTGAGTTAAAACTAAAAAAAACTATACAAAATACTGTCAGAAGCCTACCGATTATGCCAGCCTATGTAATGGTAACATATGTTCGATGAGTTTCAGACACTGTTTTGTATAGTTTTTAGTTTTCAACTTACTTTCCCAAACTTAACGTATTCAACAGAATTCGCGACCATTTCTGTTTTTTGAGCCAATTAAACATTTTACATTAGATAAAAACACTAAACAATTATCCAATTAGGTAGAAACGTAAATTACCTTACCTTTGCTTTCATTTATTTGTTTTTGGACGACTTTTTCGAATCTGTGTATAGTAACCCCCTCCCCCCCACCATCAACCAAATATTAATTACTTAATAACATTTTTTAAAACAACCAAAAAAAAGCATTTAGCGTTTCAACATTTTGCTACGTTCGGCTTCATCCACTGATTGTTGGTCAAGTCCAAAACATGAATGATTGACAGAAACACTCGAGGATCCAGATCAAATTCTGCAAGAGTACCATTTTTTTCAGTTTCGCCTTCTTTTTCACTTTTTGCAGTGGATTGCTGTACTAATATAAGAAACATGCATTTTCTCTTTTATTAAATTTTTCCATTACACCAAATTGAGCCACTGCAACGCGTGGCAGGGTACAGCTAGTATATATATATATATATATATATATATATATATATATATATATATATATATATATGTGTGTGTGTGTGTGTGTCAACTTTTAGTCATTCAATGAATTTAAAAAATTTATAACGTAAAATGTTAAAATTTAAAATCAAAAGATTTTTAATTATTCTATGTAGGACAAGTAATACATTTGAAATATTATAAATCCTTATCCTATAGGATGTCGATGTCTACCATCTCTTCAGAGGAGAAAGTATTAGCAAACAATTATAATGGTTTACACCTTATTTACTAAAATCAGTGAGACATGGAAAATCACAAATAGAAATAATACTAACAGTTTGTTTCTACAATAAAAAGTAAATCGTTTCCTTACATTGTGACCACTTACTTTCCCGTCACATACAATTATTAATACGTCGCTTTTAAACGCTGTTAATAATAGTTCATCTAAAAAAGGCCGTAGAACATAGAAAAATGTCCTGAACTCCTTATATATATATATATATATATATATATATATATATATATATATATATATACATATATATTTATATATATTTAAAGATATATTGCTCTAGGCAAAGCATAATACGACTTGAAATTTTCAGATTAAGAAAACACACTGATCTAAATTTGTTTACGTTATATGTAAGATGCAATAGTTTCTTATTCATAAAAGAGAATATATCCTGTTTTGTCTGAAACAAACGGAATTGTCAGAGAATATTTCGACTAGTGACTCTAATAAATGAAAGTTTGAGTTACGCGGCGGTCGAAAGTACACTTGATTGTTTGTTTGTTTTTGTTTTACGGAATATCAACTTTTTTTTAGATTATTTAATGCCGAATCCAGTTTATTTTGAAGGACATCTTCTTTTAGTAGGATATTCTTTTCAACTCGGTTTCTATTTAACCCATAATTTGGACCCTAACAGGTCGGCCACACCGTGTAAAAGTTGACCTGCGAGCAATGGCAATAAAGGGGTGGCTACACATTCCCACAAGCCCGCAAACTGGGTCCTCACCGTCGGATATAGTTTAAGATGCTATCCAGGACCGAAATTACACCCGAAATCAATTTCTACTCTATTGAAGTCTTTATAATTTTTTTTTAATTTTTGTTGCGAATTAATACACCGGGAAAATTATTCCTCGTTATATATATATATATATATATATATATATATATATATGATACGCAGTCTGCATACATGAAAATATAATGTTTAAACATATTGTTCTACGTGGTAACGCCGAGCTGCCAGGTATACATATATATATATATATATATATATATATATATATATATATATATATATATATATATATATATATATATATAGAGAGAGAGAGAGGGGGGATTACATAGTTGCTACACAGAACATACTAATGTTCCGAACAATTGGTTTGCCAGAAACTCGTCAGGCAACGTAATGAAACTTCTTTGTCATCGAATGGAAGAAATAATTTGTTTTAAAATTTATTCATAAAAATAAAGTGTTAAAAAAATAAATTTTTCGAGAGTCGTGAGGTTAAGTGACATTTTAAATTCAAAAAAGGGGATAGATGGTAAAAATTCAAGGCTTAACAGGAAAAATAGGAGAAGAAACGACTGAATGCTTATTTACACATAATTGCTTTGTCAAGTGTGTCGTATACAAAGCAATCATTATTGCTGAAGGCACTTCCTGTATAAGCAAATACTATATTTGCATAGCTAGTAACTCCTTCAAAGTGAGGCTTACTGTTCATAGGTTGTCCTTTTATTATCCAAAATGGTAGAAGAAATCACCACTCGCCACATAATACGGGAAGTTACAAGAACAGAACCAGTTTTTAAAGGGGACAGTCTTAAAAACACAACAAAAGGCACATATCTTGCTTTGCTATATTTGCTTCAGCGAATAACTGTTTATTAGAAGATCCAAGGAAAAAGATAAGCCCCTTGATAAAAAAAACGAAACCTCTATTAACTGTGGACACTATAAACCCCACCTTCCTTGCCACTTTGATTTCGTTTCGTAACTCTGATATATCTTCATCGTAACTGCTATTTTTATAATTTAGGAACGCGAGTTTTTTTTCTTGATTACTTGTCATTTTACAATGTGGATACTTTGTTTCTGTCCAAATTACATCAAAATGTGTTATCTCTCACACCTTTTTCTTGCTTAGTTTGTCGGTTTGTTCTTAACTTTCATATCCCCAAGTACATGATTTAGAACTTGTACACTATGTAATTTTAATTCTGTCTTGCTTGAAAGCTTTTTTAATTGTTACTTCGATGTGTGAGATGTTTTTATTTGAAAAATTTAAAGAAAATTTAATTTTTTTGCAGATATTTTTTGTTATTATTTACTTCTACATCCATGATTTTATTTTTACTTATTTGACATCTTTTACTTTTAATTGTTACTGTTTTTATTTTAATCTCCTATTATGCCAGTCTAATCATTGCTCATTATTCTTACACTCGTTTTTATCCGTAGATACTAGTTTATTTTCTACTTTGTATTCTTCACATTATATTACTTTATTTAATTTAATTTATATTTTTATATGTATTGCATGATTATATTTAGTTCTATTAGGATATTATATAGAATATACTACGTACTAATTTATTCTCATATAATTTGGTACTCTATCTTTTCCTTTATATTATTTATATTATTATGTATTTCTTAACTTATATTTTCCTATTTTCTTTATAGCCTTTTCTTATTTCTATATTCATTTTGATATACTTCTAATAATACTTCACATTTTTATGTATTATATCTTCTTAACCATTGATGTTACTGTTATTGAGGAATCAAACTCCAAATCGACTGTTCTATCTATTATATAAACCATAAACATTTTGATCCCAGTTGTGTATTAAACACCAGGGCGACCCGCGCCTGCTCGGTGACGTTTACTACTATTTTCAGTTGTAAGCTTTTTACGTTGCTGTTCCAGTAATACATTGTTTAAACTCTATACCGGTGTTCTGTTTTCTTTGTGGCTTATTGCAAGACATAGCACTGGCGGCATTGGATTCGAAGAACGTACTCACGTTTAAAAACAGTGTTCTAAAAAACTAAATACTGACGACATTGAATCTAAGTTTCATACTGACAACGAAACCAGTAACGACATTGAAAAAGTATACACGCGTGTAAATAGTATTCTAAAAATATTAACGACGTTGGAATCAAATGTTATCAAGCCTAAGGAAGTGTCTAACACAAAACTTGCAACTGAAAGGTTCATTGTAACTAAAAAAAAACGCAGATCATTACGGAAAAATAGTTGAAAAGAAAAACTTCCTCACGAATTTCAAAGATAGCGTCCCGAAAGGTAAATTTTTATATTTTTGGAAAAAGAGTTTGTCATTTGTGTTTTTCTCTGGAGAAAAATATACACTTGATTTTTTATTTCTTTAAACAATGAACTTTTTATATATGTATGTTTTTTCTGTTGGTTTTATTGTCTGGAAGAATAAATAAGAAAGAATAACACGATTTTGTCCAATTCAGCGACTGTTTTGAAATTGTTAATTCTGACAAAGCAAAATAGGCGAATTGAAAGGAGCGTTTGAACATTTGACCAAGTTGCATATCGATGCAGCAATCGTCAGCCACAATGCGAAAAAACACTGGACTGAAGTCAAATATGATTCGAGGAACAGCAAAAGGAATTGCAGAAACAGTTAGCCGAACGTCAATTAGAAGTTCAAAAACAGTTAGTCGAACGTCAATTAACAACCGAGGAATTGCTTACAGAAATTATTAAGAATAACGGGAACGCAGAAAGCAATTCAATATTTTCTCAGAATACAATATGGACCGCGATATCCAATTTTACATACGAGCAAGAAGAAAAATCATTCGCAGCGTACTTTTTAGCGTTATGAAGACTATTTTAATATTAACTGCAGCAACTGGTCTGATCAAAATAAAACCAGACTTTTATTACGAAAATTGGAAACAGCAGAGCATAATAAATTCGTGAGTTGCATCTTGCCTCGGAAAACAGAAGATTTATCATCCAATGAGACAGTAAATTTGTTAACAGAACTTTTCTCGCCGAAAACGCTCAGTTCAGACATTTTTTTTCTCGTTGCGAGGAAACCCTGTTATACGGTGAAAGGGTTGTCACCCCCAAACCCTTCAAAAAAGAATTCCCAGGAATTTTCACATGGGACATCCAGGAATAAACAGAATGAAAAACCTAATGAGAAGTGTTGTTTATTGGTCAGCTATAGACCAATATATTACCGACTTGGTGAACAGATGCAAAGGCTGTGCCTTGGCTGCAAAAGCACCAACGATAACATATAAATCTTGGCCTCGGGCTGAATAACCATGGTCGAGGATTCACATCGATTAGTCGGGATCTGTTGAGGATTTTTACTACCTGGTAGTAGTTGACTCTTACTCTAAATGGCCAGAGGTACTAAGATGCAAAAAAAAAAACGACCAGGGCAATAACGACAAATTTTTATTGGAATTGTTTGCTCGGTTTGGGGTTGTAGACTTTGGTTAGCGAAATGCTACACAATTCACCTCGACAGAGTTCAGAGAATTCTGCGAGATGTATCAAATAAAGCAGCGGAGTTAACGTGTATTTTAGACATTTTACAAATAACGTTTCTTTTTGGGAACAGGGCACGATCTTACGAAGAATCGGCCATGTTACATACATCATTCAGGGCCAACAGGCACCTGAACCAAATAAGGAAACGCTTCTATGAGGATCAAGAAAAACCACCGCAGGCCGACAGTGAGGCGATTGAAACTGTGTATGTATAACTGTTTTGACATAGGCCCTTCAAAATGGGTTTTCAGAACCGAGACGCTCCGGCAGAAAGAGGAAGCGCACAGACTCCATGGTTGTTTGTCCCAAAAGGAAGAAATTCTGATTTTCACAACCGCGGAAATCAGCTTGGGAGGAGTGTGTTGTGGGGGAATCACCCTCCGAATGGACTCTTCTATCTATTATATAAACCATAGACCTTTTCATTCCAGGTGTGGATTAAACACCAGAGCGACCCGCGCCTGGTCAGTGACGTTTACTAAACTTTCCAGTAGTAAACTTTTTACGTTTTGTTCCAGTAATACATTGTTTAAACTCTATTCCGTTGTTCTGTTTTCTTTGTGGCGTATTGCAAGCAGTGACAGTTACTTAGCTAAATCTCATACCGAACACTTTTTACGCTTGTTTTTATTTGTTATTTTTTTACTAGTCTATTGGAATCTTTCATTTTTATTACTAGAAATATTTATTTTAAACTATTAACTTCATTGTGATAAATGAGACTCAAGTATAAGAAAAAAGAACAGCTTATGCATAACGTCGTCCTAGGTTTTATCAATTCTTTACGCTAATAAGTGCATGTGACTGAGTATGTGTCCGACTGATTCGCTGATATGCATATAAGTATGTGTGTACATGCCTCACTGAACACCCTAGATGTTTAGTTGTCTTTATCAACCAGAATTCGCGCGAGCTTTTTCTTTATTTTTTTT
>NC_136512.1:77590733-77633233 GCF_053919585.1 Euprymna scolopes | reverse complement strand
TATATTGTTATTGTTAATAATAACGACAATGATAATAAGTATAATGATAATAATAAAAACAGTAATAATAAAATAATAATAATTATAATAATAATAATAATAATAATCATAATAATAATAATTATAAAATAATAATAATAATAATAATAATAATGATAATAAAATTGACCAAAGTCCAATATTATAGTCCAGAAAAATGTTGTGTTCATACATATATATATGTGTATATGAGTGCATCTCCATATGACAAACACACGTACGTATATATATATATATATATATATATATATATATATATATATATATATATATATATATATATATTTAAATAAGGGGTGGTCACCAACAATGTGTATTTTTTAACATTGTTTTATTATTCTGTGTCTTGGTTTTACATTGAGAATTATGTTTAGATCATTGTAATAATTTTTTTAAATCATTGAAATCGTTTCTAACGCGTTTCATACGTTTTGTTAATCGTCATCTTCAGAAATTATTTTCAAAATGTGTTGGAGATGTAAAAAGTCGCATTTTCGTAGTTCATTTAAAATGTTTCCACGAGGTGAAAACGTGTAAGTGTCTACTATTCATTGGAATGTTCAATTCTTATTACTGTTTTATTGGGATGTGGTCACTCCTGTCTTGTGTTTCCCTCTCTCACTCTCTCTTTCTGCTTGTGTTTATTTCTTTTCCTTTTGGGTAGGATGTGTGTGTTTTCTTTTATTGGTTTGAAGAATGTGTGTACTGTTTTATAGTATTATGAAGTCATTTGCTTCCCTATGAAGGTCGTTACTAATGTGTATGTGTGAGTAGGGAGAAGAACATGCTCTTATGAAACAAGGGTAGGGTTGTTTTCATACTATTTTGTTTTTTATTTTGTGGAATCTAAGAGTGTAGTATTGTGATTTTTTGTTTCAGTCTTAGACTGTTCGGGTATTCGTTATATTATGTTTGGGTAGATAGAGGGGTGTATTTACAAATATGCATAGGGGATTTTTTAATGTTTCTGTTTATTTGGTTCCTCATGTGGGTATGGCCAGACCCAGGATCGGTTCTAGTGTGGGGAAGATTTCGTTCCCCAGATGGGAGGGGTCAATTGAAGGGGTATAGGTATGGGGTGGGGGATGATAGAAGGGATGACAGTTGTCTCAGTCATGAGAGATTTCTCCTCCACTAACTGAAGGGGGAGCGAGGTGTTGGAACATATATTATACTATGGTTCTAGGTGTTTCCTAGTGTTGTTGGTTTCGAGGTTAAATATGGTTGGTATTAATCAGTGTGTGGTATTTGAGATATGGGTGTTAGGTGTGTATATATATATATATATATATATATATATATATATATATATATATATATATATATATAGGGTGGGCCAAAATTAGTGTTCTATCTTTAAATTTGAATAACTTCTACAGAATAAAAGTTAAACTCACCAAACTTCATGTGTGTGTAGATTGACCATTTCGAGATTTATTTGAAATAAACAAAACAAATTTTGGCCGAAAAACACTTCTTAAAACTTACATTAATTTATGAATTTTTTAAAAATAGGATCCTTATTGTGGCCCACCCTATATATATATATATATATATATATATATATATATATATATACATATATATATATATATATATATATATATATATATATATATATATATGCGACAGTTGTGAACGAGTGCTTTTGTCAAAAGTTGATTACGTCAACCACATTCACTCATGAATTAATAATCTTATATTCCGATTTCTGTCGATGAACCACTTCTCTTATGAACCTATCAGAAAACAGTAATTTAATAATTTAGAGGATATTTTTAGATATACCGTAGCTGTAGATATACTGGATTAGACGTTTATTCAATACCGTAGCAAAGGCTTTTATTATGTCAGGAGTTATTGCCCTAGAAATGAAGCTTCCGTCAAGTGATGCCCGAAACCAGTAAGATATAACTGTTAGCACATCTGATGTAGATCTACTAGAATGGAAACCATATTGTCACTAAGCAAGATATTTCTGAAAAGGTAGTTAATGATTTCTCCATTTAACACAGATTCCAGCAGTTTACTCATGACGCACAGGAGACTTATTGGTCTATACTGGGAATAAATTAGGGTGACATGAATTTTTTATACTGGAAATACAAATAAAGTTTTCAATGGCGTTGGGCAGCAATTCTTATGCGACCTGTTATTATGCCTATTTGAAAATCTACTAAACAATTGCGTCGGCTTTTTTTTTTAACTTTTTTTTAAAGATCGGTTGGGCAGACATTCGTTTAAAATTGGAAAATTGGTTTATTTAGAGGAAAATCGCTTACAAATAAGCAACTGCAAATTAACCAAAACTAATTACAACAATAAATACCGGTAAAATTGCTGTATAATAATAATAAAGTTGCTCCGGTGTGGTGTTGTATATAAACAGCACAGATATAGATACGTGCACATCAAGTATTATTTATTTATAAGAACACTTCAGATTCAATATTTATTGAGGAGAAAATACTTCGACTAAATTCCGCGCCTTTATATGCCTCCGTTATTCTTTCTCTTAAAATGTATTTTATGAATGGACATTAAATTTACAGTTTTACATGCTAGATTTTTACCATTATTTTCTTGATGTTCTTCGTGATGCTTGGTCAATTCTCTTTTGAAAACTGATCATTTATTTTATTATGTAATCATCACTCCCATTATGGTGCCTAGGGTTTTAACCAATGTGAAGCATCTGGTTATAATTTTCGTTCTCATTGTGTGAATAAATCTTCTCTAAATAGTCTAATCATTATTTATCTCAATCCTGCTCTCATTTATGGGAAAGTATTGCCCGTTTTTCCCATTTAAATGATAACAATGTATCTGCTCTTTTTATAAGTCTTCGTCTTGTCTGTCATCTCTCCATGAGCAACAATGATTTTAAATGTTGACGGGCGTGTATATTTTCTTAAAATTATGAACCATGTAAAAGGGTATCCAATATAGTATGTGTGTTTTCTTGTTTCTTTCTTTTAACTCTCGCTTTATTTATAACTAGAAAGCAGCACTCGACATTGCCCGGTCACAAAATACAATTAAATACAATATTTGAATTTATTTAAATATTGTATAATAAAATTCGGTATCGATTATTTGTCCCCGGATAAAACAAAGGTGGGTCTGTACATTCACCTTTTTCCGTTCGTCTGTTCGTCTGTCCGCTGTTTTGGAATTTTTTAAAAATTTGCACTAACATTAATCATTATATGAGCAAAAATGTAACAGAACGGGTTTCCCGGGAAAACTCCGGTTGTGCCGCTAGGGGTGTTTTCTGGTTAAAATGGCTAAAATTTAACCTTTAGTGTTTATAAACAAAAAGTATGCCTTGGCTATTAATAAAACTTTCTGAAACAAACTATGTTCTTATATAATTTTGTTTTTCTATATTTCACGATAACTCTTGGATGAACCCCAGGTGCTCTTTTAGGACTAATAAAAACACTCTATTTTGGGGATTATTTTATCATTTTTGTCCCAAATTTTCCGTGTATGTCTGTTTAACAGGTTTGCATAATGCTGAACGCATATGTAAATATGTTAAGGCATTGGGGCTTTTGGGGCTAAATGGGGGGCAAATGACTGACTTTGTCATTTATTTTTTTGCATGGTCAAGAAGTTTAATTAACATATGTTGAGGCCTGATACTTCACCGTTTGTCCATTATCACCAGGATTTGTACGCCCCCTGGATATTTTGGAGCTAAGTGGGGTGTATGCGGAACTTGTTTATGCTTCGTTCGCTGTGCACTCACGGAACACCATCCATACTTTACTTGTTGCATATGATATGGCAATCAATCCATTGTCCTGGTTACAAAGGAACAAAATGTGACTTGGGTGCCGTCATCTAAAAACTGAAATCGAAAGCAAAATTGGAAAGCGAAAAAACGGAGACAGACATAGTGAGTTTGGTATTGTATCGCCACTTTTCCCTAATGTATTAAGAAGGTTTTTACTGTAACTTACTTAATAATAGCCTTTTTAAATGTTTTATATTTTTACATGTTTATTAAAAGAATTTAGATCTTTAAAAAAAAACTGTCGACGACTACTACACCATAAAATATGGCTTTAACATTTTTTAAATGCTATGATCTATGCCGGAGTAAAAACTACAATTTTTGTTCAACCAACGTAAATGCTATCGAGATTAACATTGTATCCAATTGATATTAGTGATTTAAAAAAAAGATAAGGAGATAACAAAACTCGATCGGTGCCCGGTGTTGTCTGGTCACAAAATAACCCCAAATGCTATACTTACATTTATACGGCATAATCACGTTTACACAGCAGTTCCATCGCAATTACCGAAGTTAAGTAACGTTGAGACAAGTCAGTATCAGATGGGTGACCGTTTGGGACTTGCAGGTGCTGTATATGCTCTCCGCTTATCTCGGCATTGTTCCAGTCGTCCTGGATTCTCCTTGCCACTGGCCCCAAACAGTGCCGATTCAGGAGAGGTGTGGTTAGGGTTTGTGCGATCCTTGCCTCACAATTACACGCGCAACTGGCCCCACAGGTGTATTCTTTGTCTTTCGAGATTGAACGGAGGTATCGATCGATCGACTTACATTTATATAGATTCCGTATATATTATTTTAGAGCATTGTCCCTATCACTTGTTTCCTATGATACTGTATCCGATGTTTAGAAATGATTAAAAGAAAAACATACTTCGGCGTAAGCGGCTAGAATGAAAACCGAAAGTAAAAAGATAGTATTTAAGCTCGTGCAGTTATCATGGGGCCACGTTCATTCAGATAAGAGCTGGTTAAAATAAACTAAAATTAATGTACAAGACGCATAGCGATTTACGCATGTGTATACAAGCAAGGCTTAGCACGTTCTAATTAAGTCAATGCTGATTCATTTAGACTCATTAACAACTATTTGAATCGGATAAATACCCCTAAATATAGCTTATAAAAAAGTCTAATCATTTGACCCGCCTCGCGCCATTTAGTGATTATCCGTCTTGCAAAATTTACTATTAAAAATTAGAAAAATATAGACAGAAAGAGAGCAAGTTGTATAAATTAGATTAAGGGGAGTGCACTGCTCTTGTTCTTTACGTTGTGATAGTTTTTGACAGAGTGCTACTTCTTCATAAGATTAAGTGTTATTATATTAGTCCTAATGTTTTTGGCCATTTTAGACTGTGTAACATTGAGTTTGGTCTCGTTACATTTTAATGGGCGTGGTGTAAAGTCCTTTATTTAAGGAGTAGCATAATTCCTAGAGTATGTTATTCAAATGATTAACAGCTTTGCTGATAAAGCAACTTTTAACTCAGTGTTTGTTCTCGCCAATCACGTCAGGATAAGTAAAAACAAAGCTAGCCTAGAAAAAACGTGTTTGATCTAATCCAGTTAACAGTTGCTCAATTTTTTCAATCGTAACCATGGCACTAGTCGTCCCCGGACCTCCGTGGTTGCTTGGTTCTGGAGAAGAATTCGACTATAAAAATCTGTGTCTTTCTTTCTGACTTTCACATCATCAAATAGATGTATTAATCTTTCTGACATAAATTGATTATACAAAATCGAACCTTAAGATGTGTTCTTATCTATATTTTCGTGATTGGACGATGTATTAATTAGTAATGTTGTCATATTTAACTAATTGATCTCTGAACAATTTGAGGACTTCAGTAAAGTGCAAAATTTACCTCAAATTTATTGAACAAAATTCCTGGATTTGTTGATACAAATCCCTTTCTTTTTATGTAAAAAACAACCATTTATAGCATTTTCTTTATATATCTGTGACCGGGCTATTCCCTTTAAATTTTGTCTATCCTCTTGGATTCTGGCAGCTGTTTTTCTTATTTTTTTTAATATAACATTGTACACAGCTTCCTATTCCAATATTTTTCCCAACAATTTGCCGATCTCTTCCCCCGCAGAGGTTTTATAGGTACCGATCGCTTTCGTCTTATTAATAGCCTTCTTACATATTGTGACACTGATGTGTTTTTTTATACATAGTTTTCAATACCAGCACATAGCTGCATGACTTGTCTATTTAAATCAGTTTACTAACGATAACAAGAGATGGAACGATTTCAATATTTTTTCCGGTTCTATATTACAAATTTGGTATAACATATCTGATTCCGATGCAATTACCGACTCCAATTCCGATTCTTTCTAAATCTCTACGTATTAATCTATAAAGATGTTAATTTCACAATTTCCGAAAAAAGAAAACACATGTTAAATATGCAGATATTTTTAAACGTATGGATACATTTGTGAGGGATTATTTATCGATTTACTTTTACTAACAGGTTACAAATCAACAGATATTAACTATTTTAGTATGACTATCAGCATGTGAATATTTTGTATTTAAAGAAAATTAAATAAAAAGTCGATTAAAAGTCGATTGTTGGCATCGAAAAATAGGCAAAAATGTTTTCCGATTCCGATACCCCAAAACGTTCCGACAGTTTCTATTCTCGATTCCGATTCCGATTAATCGTCCCAACACTAATGATAACGTCTTTATTTTGAGTTTTATATCGATAATGTTAGTATACTCACATTCTAAGAGTGGAGGGCTGGTTGGTTATGTGTTTAATCTGTTTTCATATCTTCAGTCCGACATACATTTCGAGATGCATGTGTAAATTTAATAATAGCTTGAATAATCATTTCTCGCTAAAAATCTCAATAAGCAATCATATATAAATCCTGTGCGTAGATTTAATTGCAATCCGAGTTGAACATTTCATGAATTTCGATGAAACTATGTAGATTAACATTTTTCATGACGTGCATAAGCGATACCATTTAATGAAACCTTCAAGCTAGAAATAATGTTGATCAAGTTTTATAAATAGCATTTATATTATTTTTAATTCTCCAAGGCTTTCCGTATTTAAATTAGACACCAACGTTATTTTTCTTTTCATTATTCAAATCATGTAACATCTTATGCTTGTAAAAATAAAACGCCGAAATTAAAATTATACTGTTCTAAGCGACTGCATATGTTAATTACATACTGTATTTTAATAGAACTTAACCGATCTTCTTTAATATATATATATATATATATATATATATATATATATATATATATATATATATGATATAATTATCATGATCATCATTTATTAAAAGACGAACACTATCTCTCCTTTGCTTTATTTTGGACAAACGAGGATACCTGTAGTTGCCCGGGTGTAGTGGCATGTTGTGGGTAAATCAAAACAAAATGGAAAAATAAAGAATAAGCGAACGTAATAACCCTCTTTAAATATTATAACTTTTTTTTTTAATTTAAAAAAAAACAGCGAACGTGATGCAAAATAAAGAATAAGCGATGTTTAAACTTATTTAAAAAAAATCAAAATAAACAAAATAAAAAATAGCGAAAGTGATTGAAAATTTTAAAATACGAACGAAAAAATGGCATAAATAACCCTGTTTAAACATTCAAACTTTACACCGAAAAAATTAATATCTGATATCTCGGCTCGAACGTGCATTCTTAAGGTAACGACTCTGTAAGTATAACGATTGGTCAATAGCCGCGAGAGCGAAATTAGGTATTTTTATTTTAAATATTTAAACTAATTAAAGACAAAATATGTTTGAGCATGCGTGTTAGGCTTAATATCCATGAAGGAACGATTTTGTGAACCTTTGCATACTTTGACCCAAATTCTTGTGATTTCCCGTTAAGTCCGGATCAGGTGAGAGCGTCAATCAGCGCTGTCAGCCGAGCGTTGTTCAAATGTTGAAACCCTAATTCGACTTTAAAAAAGTTAATATTTTTTTAAATTCATGATTAGCTATTTTTAATGATTAATTTATTCTGAATTATTTTTGTACTTCAATTTCTGGCAGTTTGATTAGCCAATGAAAAAGCGACATGTAAATGAAAGCAGACGACATTCGAATAGCAAGAAATCGACTTAACCCCAAAAAGCTTGCAAAAAAAACTATATTTTCAGACTCGCCAAACAGAAAAATGACAAGTAAGGAAATAAATATGTGCATACAAGAAAAACAAATGGAAACGCCGATGCAGACAATCTCATATATTCAGGAAAAGAGATTGCTTTCCCAAAGAATGAGGTGCAGCAATTGTAAGCACAATGGTTTACTAAAAAAAAGATCGCACATAAAGGATGACATGTTTCCTTGAATTTATGTGGAGACAAAAATTTGGAAACGGTTCTGTTGTCTCCATCATGAACCACATTTCCGAAAGCTACCCGGCTAGGGGGCCTCCTACCATTTCTTCTACCCCATCACTCTCCTCTTTGCTGTCGATATGGCCGATCAACAGTCGAACGAAGTAAAAGATTCTCAAGAAAGTTCTTTCGCCGGCAATTAACAACCGCTGACTGAACAAAAAGTCTTGAAAATAAAATAAAAATCAAGAAAAAAATGACCATTAATGAAAAACAAAAACAATCTACTTCAACCTAACATTTATATAGGTAAACAACCTTTTCTTGAAGATAGCAATATTTAAAATAACTTGCTGTTGATAAATATTTTGAAAAAAAATAAATAGATAAAATAAATAAATAAATAATAACATAAATTAAATAAACATATTTGCTTTTTTAAAGGAAGGTTTCTTTTGTTATTTTTTGATAATTTGCATTTGATAATTTGCATTTGTATTTTTTTTTCGGTTTGTTTGGCTTTTTCCTTAGTCTGCGTCTGTAACGCCGCTCAGCTAACACCGATGATTACCGGTCTCGCACGATCCGGATTTGACGGGAAATCACGAGAATTCTGGTCAAATTATGCAAAGAGGTTTACTGCGCCCTTGTAGAAAAATGCGCAGTTCAGGGTGACGGAATTAATGTTTTTAGCTAAGTTGTCGAGATTAATCTTTCGAAGGGCCAAACTTCAAAATAATACCGATCTGTTGAAAAGCTATCGCTTCTATCGAAAGATTTTGCGAGGCAGAAAAACATACACACATACATTCACACATAAATTTAAACAGACAGTTGAGATGTATATTATGAACTAGTTTGGTTGCCCGATTTTGCCCGGTTGTTTGGAGGTGTGTGTTAGAAAAAAGTGGTAGTAGGCAGGCAGGCTCAAACCCATATAAGGAAACAGGAAAAGAACGCGAAATATGAGAAAATCAAAATTGACCTATGTGCTGTTGTGGTCATCACCAAACTAAAAGTGATAAATATTTAAAAAATGGCTAGTCACTCGAAAAATCGGAGATGGTGTCCGAATATTTCGGCGAAAAAGCACACCTCCCTGTAAAAATGTGCCCAATTGAGGGCGAATGAATTAATGTTTTTAGACAAATGTTCGATATTTGTCCGAAGCGTCGAGCTACAAAACGATATTGATCGCATCAAAATACTCCGCCGTTGTCGAAATGTTAAAGCAGGAAGACAAACATACAAACGTACATACATACATTTATACAGACAGATGAGGTTTTTATAGTATAGAATATTCATCGATTTCCACGTATTTTTAAAAATATTATTTGGTTTTGTTGTTTCATTTTATGTTTTATAATTTTTTGTTTACTTCATGTTCTCTTCTTTCTGATATATATACATTCATAGATATATTCTTCTGCTGATGAAATTTTGATATTTTGTCGGATTGTTTTTATAAAATATTATCTTTTATTCTCCTGCAAATATATAGCTTATTTGTCGGGATAGAGATTAATGTTTATCATAATTGTCTTTATGTGGAAAACGCCTACTTACCTGCATTTCACATACACATGCAAAAGCCAATTTTCTATATTCTTTTATTTTCGAAGCAGTTCGGCATTCTAACTGTTTCTTATTTATTTTTTTTTTTGATAGCGTGCGGCAATTAAGTAAAAAGTAGCAGTCCACCCGGACTTTCCCCATCGTTGTGGTCGTAAAATAACCACACATAATATATTTTAATTCATACAAACACTAAAACATGTGTGTTGCGATATTTTATATGATTTTTGGGTATACTTCCTGAAACTTGTGATATTGTATTTATGCATGCGACCAATAAGAACAGATTATCAAATTGAAACACGTTTTGCTATCAAGTAATCAGAAACAAAAATTACTCCATAAAAAGTAATTCATTTAGCACTCTAACACAGAATATTTCTTTACCAAGTGATCATATTTCATCTTTAATACTTGTATAGAATAGCTACTCATCATGGCTTACAATTCAAGAGGTTATGGGCCCAGCCTATTAACTTCGAAGGATCAGCATCAGAAGTTACACAAGGTAATTCCGGCACAACCTCCAAACAAACGCGACCCCGAATTTATTAAAATGAATGCAACTGTCTTTGCGGAATTAACACATTGCTTAGATGGCCGAAGTCGTTCACTTGTAGTGAGAGAAGCCCTGGATGATGACTGCAAAGAATTGCACATATTAAAAGAAAATTATTTAGCGAAAGGAAAGCTCACCATTTCCTCAATATATACTGAACTAACATCGCTAAAACATATGTAATCCGAGGCGATTACATATTATATTATAAAGGCCGAAACAGCAGCAAATCCAATAAAAATGTCTGGCGAAGTTATTAGCGACATTCTGTTAATCTCCATATCCGTTAAAGGCTTCTCGAGTGATTTTAAGCCGTTTAGCACATTGATAACTGAGAAAGGAAATCATGAATTTAACTGCATTAAAGTCAGCATTTAGGAGGTACGAGGAAAGTAAAAAAAATGATCACAGAAAACAAGGAATCTATAAAGATCATGAAATTAACAACTTTCCATTAGAAAAAAAACTAAATTAAATTATACTTTTCTCTCGAATAAAAACCATAATATTCCCCCCCAAAAAAAAACGTTTCTCCTAAGAAAATTATAAACGTTATTTGTTATAATGATCAAATCACTAATGTATACCCAGTGGATACCCACTATTCTAATGCATATACACAAATTCCAAAGGGAGCCCTATTTACTATGTAGGGATTTCCAATAGCGAACATACATTTTTTTATTTTTATATGTTTGAACCTTCAACATAATACCAAGAACTTTCTTTTCGAGGGTTGGGCAAATGGAAATGTACTTACGAAGAAATTGGATTTTATCAATTTTGATCCTTATTTTAACCCTCTGTGTCACATTGTAGTGCAAGCCGGCGACATTTGAGTTTACGATACCGTTTTGAAAAAGCCGATTCTAACATACTACTAAGGAATAATAAAGGTGAACTTTGTTTTGCATTCTGGAAAATGCGTTTCTAATCCCGACATTAAAACAAAATATATTTTGTCTGCAAGTAGCCACTAAAAAAGGTGCAAATATAAATTTAACCCACCCCCAACATAAAACAAAATCAAAACTAATGTACACAAATTGAACTATATCCGATATTATAGAAAAATAAAAGACTAGATTTTTTTAAATTACATTTTCACTCCAAACAAGGCGCATTGCCACTTTGATATAGGGGGATACTATCAGGGGCAGCAACTACTGAAGCACTATGTTAGGATTTGGGCAGTAAGATGTCGGTTCACGTTACACTTAAACTTCTACATGCCAGTGCAGTTAGGGAAGCAGGAACCTGGAATTGAATTCCAGAGTCTAGCGGTTCTGGGGAAGAAACTACTGGAGTAGAAATATCTTTTAAATCTAGGGATGTCTACTGTGTGGGGGTGGGATTAAGCTGCCTGTCGGGTTTGTCGAGGGTGTCTACGTCGTGGGGGCACAAATGGCTGCAGTTCCTTTATTTAAATAGTGTAGTTCTACCCAAACATGGCATAACATTTAGAGATAGCAAGCTGTTGTTGAATGTGGTGGGGGCACAAATGGCTGCAGTTCCTTTATTTAAATAGTGTAGTTCTACCCAAACATGGCATAACATTTAGAGATAGCAAGCTGTTGTTGAATGTGGGGGGGCACAAATGGATGCAGTTCCTTTATTTAAATAGTGTAGGTCTACCCAAACATGGCATAACATTTAGAGATAGCAAGCTGTTGTTGAATGTGGTTGACAGAATGAAAATAAAAACATAAGGGAACTTTAAAAACTGCGATGTGAAAACTAGTTTAAATAGCAATGTACCAAAACAAAATGCCAGACAAGAAGGATACGAAAATCATATCACTGGTATATTGTGACTGGAACAGATCCGTCGAATCGATGGGCAGAGAAATTTTTAGATATGCATAAAATTTTGAAAAAGATTATTCCGTTTTAATAAAGGTCTATTTCTTAAAGAGCAAATTAGATAGCTTGCTAAAAAATAAGGAATCTTTAGCTAACATAGTGGTAAAAATTATAATCTGTTTCTTTTCAATGCTTACACACATGTTCACGTTTTACTTTTAAAGAAAATTTAAAAAAAGGCTTTCTTTTATTTTTACATGCCGGGAGTTTAGATCTAAATAAACTAAATGAATCTTCTTTTTTTATTTTTAATTATGTAATTTGTGTAATATATATATATATATATATATGTATATGTATATATATATATATATATATATATATATATATATATATATATATATATATATATATAGCATATTTCATTAAATATAATATTTGTGTCTATTAATTCTATTTTCAATCCTTTCAAACTCCCGGATAACCGTCTCCACTTCTAGCGTGATTTGGTTGATGTCATCACGCATTTATCATAAGTAAAAATATTTCACGGTCCTGGATATGACCTTAAACTATATCCACTAGTGAGGCCCTAGTTTTCGGGATTTGGGGAATGTGGAGCCACCCTTTAATTACCATTGTTATCAGGTCTACTCTGACCCGGAGTGGTAGTACCTGTTAGGGTCTCAACTATGGGTCAAATAGAATCCGACTTAAAAAACAAATATACTTCATTAAAAAATCGTTTCTCAAAATCACTAGATTCAGCATTAAATAACCTAGAAAAAGGTTGATATGCCGTAAAACAAAAACAACCAACGCACATTACCAACAGTTACTATATTGCCCAATTTTTACTGTACCCTCTTGGCCTTAATAAGTGGTTATGTCTATGTAAAATAAAACAAAAAAACATATTGATAAGTCGTTTTTCTACAAATAGATATACTACATATACATATAGACGAGCTAGTCAATGTGTATTAGATGTGATTACATAGATATGCGGAAGAGATGCTCGCCTGAAACAAAACATTTTTTTTAATATGTTCAATAAAGTACGTATAGAAACTGTCAGGTGATTAACATAATAATTAACCATTGAAATGTGCACAACGAGTCGTCGGATTTGCCGCAAACGCATTTCATGTTGGACGTTAAAAAATCGGCCATTTTTATTCCCTTCTTTGCATCCATCTCGCACAGCTGTTATTAAAATACAAATCTAAAGATGTATCTGCTAGTAATTAGATGCTATTTGCTTAAGGTCATTCAGTAGAGCTCCTCCTTTTCTTCCGCTGGTTTTATTTCTATTTAGATTTCGTTCGATCTTAAATAATTCTCATTATTGTGAGCACAATTGAACAGGTCGTTGTCATTTCATAATTACCTTTTTTTATATCTAGCGTGCTTGAGCTAATCGACCAATCGCAACGTGACACGTCGTCCATTGTTTCAATTTCTACTCAGCGTCTCTCCTTCGTCTTCTGACATGTTCTACTTTCTTTATTTATTTTTTTTTTTGTAAATATTAAGGTATTTGCCATAAAATTGTTAATCCATGTCTTAATTATATTTGTTTAAATATATGTTGGTAATTACGATATTTTTGTTTTATTTTGAATAAAAGTCTAATAGGATATTGTATTATTTTACATGCTTACAGTAATTTAATTCTATTTTAATTAACGTTTAATTACTTCAGTAAAAACTATTTACCTTTATTTTGTTTTAAACGGATGGTTTACATACTAGATAAATTATCAGATATATTATCAGGCAGACAAGGTTCAATTCTCCATAGGGCTTGACAAAAGATTTTATACTCTACTTATTACGGTCTTATAATATCACGCGGAATTTAAATTATAAAAGCTCCAACATTTACTGTTTTTTCTCGTTTACGGTTTTAACTGCAACATTTTGCATTATTCTATTAAAGTTATTATTCTTAAAGGAAGGTTGGTTGGTTGGTTGGTTGTTTTTGTTTTACAACATATCAACATTTTTCAGGTTATTTAATGCCGAAACTAGTTATTTTGAGGAACGATTTTTAATGGAGTATATTTGTTTTTTAAGTCGGATTCTATTTAACCCATGGTTGGGACCCTAACAGGTACAACCACTCCAGGTCAGAGTTAACCTGGGAGCAATTGTAATGTAAGGGTTGCTCCAAACTCCTCAAGGCCCGCAGAGGGGGCTTTAACATCGGATATAGTTTTAGGGCATATCCAGGACCTTAACGGAAGGTGTTTCTTATATTGTTTTAAAGAATATATTTCAAAATCAATAACCGCAAAGTTAAACACAGTTTTGAATACAATCGCGTATGGTGTACTAAAAAAGCGCAAGGAACACTTGAAACTAACATTATGTGATATTTCGTGTTATTTAAAATGCATATATATATATATATATATATATATATATATATATATATATATATATATATATATATATATATTATATGGAAAAATGCGCGCATGAAAAGTAATATTCTTAAGATTGTATTAAACCTGGAAAAGTAAAGGACAAGAAATTTAACCTGGAAAAGTAAAGACCAAGATATTCTAGTAAAGTAAAAAATAAGAATTTTTTTTAGACTTAAAATATTGCAGCTGAAAATACAATTTGAATATTGATAAATATTTTATTTATTATTTGCATATGTTGTTGTTTATTGTTGCTTAAGAAAGGGTGTCAGTCGCTTGATTGAACTTATTTGCCCCCTATTATTTGCGTATATTTATGTAGTGAAAATTGTTTGAATAAAATTAATTCATTAGTTAGTTAGTTAGTAGATGGAATTAATAATTTTATAATTTACATAAAAATTAATAATTTTATTATATCATAATTAGAATCATTTAATTCTTTCTGACTCAACAATAAACAAAAGCTGGTCGCGGGTTCAAAAGCATCATTGGTGAGACGCATTGCCAAAATGGGACTACATTTTTCATCAAATGTGATAACAAAAAATTTGAGTTCATTCAAAGAATATGTATATCATAGAATTCACTAATATTTTTAATCGATAAATTCACCATTTTTTGCTATAAAATCATAAGGAGAGTTAAAAAAAAAATTAGTTATTAAAAGAAAAGTTCGGTTTTTTGATTTAAAAAAAAAAACGATACACGGGATTGAACCTAAAATCTTTCCACAAAGTTATGAAAAATAAAAAAAGCGTTAGTCACTTATGTACTTACTCTCCTGTTTGTGAACCCACATATTTTGTTGTAACTTTTTTTTCTACTGAACCAATTTTCGAAATTTTCTTTTCAAAATGTAGCTAATGAGGTGTTCTATCCAAGTATATAACGTGTTTGAAATTTGGTTGCGAACGGAATTAATGGTGGGAGTTTGAATGTGTCTCGATTCATTTAATTTCGGACTTAAGCATATATTCAACCACTACCGTGGTTGAATGATATATATATATATATATATATATATATATATATATATATATATGAAAGAAACTTTGTATGTGTGTCTTTTGCAGTACATTTTCTATGCCCTCGCTTATAACTAAATCGATGTCTATGCAGTGTATAAGGACTGTACTTCATGTGCATGTCAGTGTTCTTATACAGTGTTTCTGCTGGAATGTCTTCTATAAGTATCAATAATTGAAATAATCAGACGTAAATAGAAATAGGTGAGTTTAGCAAAGTTCAAATCTTAACAGTCTAACATCTCAAGTGAATTTGAGAAGTGTTATTACTATAAAAGCCGACAGGTAAGTTATACAGTAGTTTCTTTGAAAATACATGGTCGAGTGCAAATTGAATGTTTCTGTTTAATGCACAATTTTACACGTGACTTTTTACTTTTATTCAAGCAATTATGCCCTTACAAGCAGTACATATAAAATAAACAGTATTTTTTAATATGATATAAGCGTCTTAAAAATGCAAAAAAATGAATCGTGCAGGATTAAAACACGATGCTTTGTTTTGGATTTTTCAACATTAATTCAAACAATAAAAAATATTTTTCAAATTAAAGTAGGTTCTCTACAGGTTAATCTATACTAAAAAATATGTTAAAGTTAGTCACTGCGAGTGGCATGTAAAGCTTTATCAAAGTACCCAACTGACTACAACTTGGATGTTACAAGTCCAACATAAACAAATTCCTTATCATCTACCCCCTAAAATAAGACACTTTATCAAATCTCTAATACTAACGATTGCTACGATGCTATTCGATTGATTACTGCACACGCAATAACCCTTATCCCAGAGTGGGTTCCGGGCCTTGATAAGTGGGGCCTACCATATAAAAAATTACATTTAGTCAGATTCACAATAAGGCGATCAACGGATTCGATTGAAAATTGGACGAGTTCATCGATTTGGATAGCAGTAAAAATATGTCAATATAGAATAGTCGATCTCTCTCTTTCTTTCTCTCTCTCTCTCTCTCTCTCTCTCTCTCTCTCTCTATATATATATATATATATATATATATATATATATATATATATATATTGAAACTCTGGGTAGTTTTTTTTTTGTTTATATCCGTTAGAAGCGCTGAGTGAAATTTGAAGAATAAAACATGTAAAAATACATTTGAAGCTAAAACTGCAAACCGAAATTTTTTAATAAAATATACGGTTGTTTATGTTTAAAGAACTATATTTCCGAGTAAGACTTATAAAATCATTAGGCTTATAACTAAAATTACTTATTTTCACTTCAATAACAATTTCTATGAACACAATTTTGGTCTTCCTATGGGTAACCCTCTCAGTTGAGTATTAGCTTGCCTTTCCTAAGAATTCCTAGAATCTAACCCTTTCAAATTCAGATTACCTTCAAACACACAGTATGTTAGATACATTGACGGCATTTTAATCTTTCTTCGTGAAAACACGCGCTAAAATATCATTAGAGACAAATTAGACTCAGTCGAACCTCCCATAAAGTTTAACTTTGAAACAGAAAACAATAACTCATTACCTTTTTTATACATACTTATTATAAAATCCAATAATAAACTATCCTTCAAAGTTCACCACAAAACTACACACAAAAATGATTACATACATTTTTATTCTCACCATAATAATAAAATAAAAACAGGGATTATAATTGGTTACTTCTTACGCGCTTTCAGAATTTGCAGGCCTGAATATCTGGACGAAGTATGTAAATACCTCACACACATTTTGAAAATCTTACAATATCCGACATATTTTATATTGGATGCTAAGAAAAAAGCCACACAAATAGTTTCAGGATAAATAATAAAAAAATTATATACACCAGACCTTTCTATCATAAACAGACATCTTCTTTAACCTACACACACCAATAATACAATAGTCTGTAACACACTAAACAAACTATAAATTCCTATCGTACAAACCGCATCACTAACTATTAGACAAATATTAAAAAGTACGAAACATCACCAGAACAAACCAGTTTTCAATGGAGGTATATATACTATTCATTGACAAAATTGCCATCATAAATATGTTGCTGAAACCCAGCGTAAATTAGAAAACAGGCTCAATGAACATAAAAGAGATATAAAAAATAGCAATTCTCTAAGTGCATTATTCCCTCATTTATTGCAGCATAATCACACCTTTGAATTTAAACAAGCAAATTCAAGCACAATTTAACAACGTGCCTGTTTCTATAACATAGCACCATTAATAAGTACACTTTTATTAAAAGAACATAATTTAATTGTAGACACAGGTTAACCCTCTCGAACCATTCAAACACCCCTATAATAATTAATAATATAATCTCAATCAATAGATTACATAACAAAAACACACTCATTTCATTTCTTTTACAAACCTATATTTGAATGTCAACAGATATATTTCTTTCCAGTAAGTAAATTACTTGCGTTCATATCTTTTAAAATTACATTAACGACTATATGACGTCACTAAGATTTCTTTCTCTTTTACAGCGCAAGGTTTCCCCCCTTCTGTTTGCATTCCCAACGTTTTTTTTCCGTTTTTCATAAATAGAACAGCGTCACACTTTGCACGTGGATCATTTTCAAATATTTGTACTGGATTTTTGTTCTTAATTTCATTCATCCAAAGGAAGTCTTGAAATAAAGACGAAACGTTGATGAACAGAAAATACGACTCCTTTTTATTTCGCTCTCCTTCTCTCTCTCTCTCTCTCTATCTCTCTCTCTCTATATATATATATATGTAGAGAGAGAGAGAGAGAGAGAGAGAGAGAGAGAGAGAAGAGGTTGTTTTCTGACTGCCTGCTTAATTGTTTTCTACTTTATTTGTTTTGTTCGATTATAAAATGTAGATATTTGTTTTATATTTATTAAAAACTCATCAAATGTGTCCTGATTGGTCAATTAAACCATAATTGACTTTAAAGTATATTAAACGAAAAAAAAGAAACCAAACAATATTTGATAATAAAATTAAATAAATTAGGTTTAGAATATATTCGTGTAGTATATTCTGTAAAATAAACACTAGTAAATTATACATAGGCAAGATAAGTATATATTTTTTAAGGGAACTATCGTCAGTTTGTACGACAGTTGTGCTGATTTTATATGGGATCACGTATTGGTAAATGTAGTGATTCTAATTGATTCTAGAGACTAACAAGAAGGTATTGTAACATCTCTTGAAGCTAATTATTTATTTCTCAAGATTTCTGTAATAAATTAAATTAGATAATAATAAATAAATACAAAGACTGTATTCTACAAACTATTAGCGTCGGATGAATTCTAATACCATCTGATATTTTATATAAAGTACAAGTGTCTATGTAATATTCTGCTTACTCCCTCTATAGTAAGTTTGTACGTTACGCTATTAACAAGAGCACATTCATTTTTTTTAATAAAATTGTTTCGAAAGGAGAAAAAATCCCTCAACTTTGCGTTGAAATAACATTTCTCATCACCCTGCACTAATATGAAAGTGAACTTCCTTTCATTGAACCTCGTTTTCGTATGATCTCCATATACCATATATATGACTGCAGATATACCTTCGTGTAGATAATTAACGAAGGTTTGCGCTAAATGATGTTTTTCCCGTTTATTTCCTAAATATAATACCTCGTTTACTATATTAGAGTTTAGTACATTTTTTCTGCATAAACAAGCAAGCATTAACCTTAAGGCTATAATAACACCGAGCAAGAAACTATGAAAACACATATATAGGTTCGCCTGCAAAATTTGATTTGCAATTTTGACCCTGTACTAATGTTTTTATCTGATAAAACCGAATTGTATCAGGATCCACGCGCCCATATTAGCGAACATATGAAGAATTTAGTCGGTAAACCAGAAATTGAGATTGTTCCGCACACTAGCATATAGGCTAGTTTTAATGAGATATTCAAAATAAATAGTAACACCACATACAAACACAATATGGTTAACATTAGCTATCAATACCTGATGTAGTTTTTTTTTTAATATTACCAATTTCATTCATCTAATATCGTTAATCCTATATTTCGGAAGAGAGTCATTCCCCAAATATTTACAGTTACTAGCAAGATATTTTCTGTGTTTTTAATTTTAATCTTCCTAGAACATTTAAGTATCAGACTTATTTGCTTGGGAGTTACTCAATTATTACTTTTACTATCATATACGAGACCGGTAACTTTTCTACATTTTGCACATTATTCATGTCAACACCTTCCATTTTACCTTTTTTTCTTACATTTCACATTCATTTAATACGGATATTATACATTATTACGAAAACTCCTTTTTTTTTAGAATTTGTTATTTATATCTAGTCAGTTTTATTTGTTTTTCACAGATTGAAAATGTATCTGACATAGTTATTACAAGAATGTCGTACGATTTCGAAACAGTGAACGAAACATAGCGACATCCACGTAAAAAAAACAAAAACAATCAGATAGTTAAAACGTTGAATATCACTGTATGCACGCTTAGTTCTGTCTCATAACTAAACTTTTCTCTCACGAAATTAGTTTAAATTTTTGTTTTCGGTCACTTTTGACGTCACAATCGTCGCTGTCATCCTCGACATCGTCGTTTGTTTGGAGTTTTACGAAAACTTACAAAATATTAAAAATATATATTATACAAAAAAATAACTGCGACATAATACGTACCGTGCTAAAATAATAAAGTTAAATTTTTAAAAAAAGCAATATTCTTAACATGCAGGTAAAAGGTGTTTGTAACTATTTTATATTTGAAAATTTAATAAAAAATATGTCCCAACAAATTTTACTTGGACATCTTATCCACACAACATGTCGTAAAAGAACAACATTTATTATGGCTCTCGATTGAAGATTTTTAACGCCAGTTACAGTTGGTAAAATCCAGGGTTAGATTGTCAGCTACAATAAATCAAAATAACAGCGTATTACAGACGCCAATCCGCTTTAGAACAGCAGAATTCAGCAATGCCGCTCCTGCTATGAAATGACAGTAATCACGTTTAAAATTTCTGAGTACTAGTTACTGCAAATCACGACCATAACACTTATTGACCAACTGAGCGAAAAATTGAAGACGAGAGACTTTCCTGCCAGTGCGCGGCAGTGCTATTCAAGTTAATGTAACAACCATAAAACTGCAACGATTACTGTTAACATCAATCCTAATCTTGGCCAACCGTGACTTGGCTGACATTCCTACCAATAGCTAGCAGTACCCGCCACTCGATGACATTTCGTCTTACTGGATTGCAGTGATCGCTAATAAAAGACAGTCCCTGCTTATTTAAGATAGATAATTTAATTTAATCACTCTTCAACAGAGGTACACACTGGTCATAAAAGCAATGGCCGATAATTACTGCTAGATTTAAAAGAAGAAAAATATCCGCATGTAACCACAAGTAACCAGCTCAATACGCCAGTAGCCATTTCCGAAACCGGTTTCATTTCGGAAATGTCTAATAGAGGCGGATACCGAGAATGATTATTGGAGTCCGACAGTAAACAGAGAAACTGAGAGTTAAATAAGAGTCAGTCCCAATTAGTCAATGCAAATAACCCTCTTTAAACAGCATTAGTTGCCAGCGACATCATACATCGATAGACACCAGTTCAAACCTTATACTTAAGGTATCCGTCTCTAAACGCCTCTGATCCAAAGCGCCCCGCATTAAAGACAAACATTTCAGTACGGTTCAGTTTAATGTAAACCGTAACTTGCCATGATCGCCAGTGACACCCAGTTTCAAAGGGAGGAAATACCTACCAGTGAACGTCCGCAACCGAAATTACCTGTCCCAAATAGGCATTTATTTGTAATAATCACAAGTTCTGACAAAGCAAACCAGTTTATTCTGTCAGAACAATCTACAACAATGGTCGAGAGTGAAACGCAGATGAATTCATTTTGGCAAGACGCCACGTAATGTTTTAATATGATTAAGTCTTAACACTTTTAGTAAGGCTATTTATAAATATTTATAAATCGATGGCATAAAATAAACGTTTAGTGTATAACGGCATCTTTATTTACTTAACTACAAAAACAGATTGTTTTGATTCCTATCTGAGGTGCCACCTCCTATACGTAGTCGTGCCTCTTCCTTTCCGAATCCTTTATATTAGAAAAGCAATTATTCTAGCTTATACAAATTTCCATTATGTTTCTCAACATCCATTAATTGTTTTTAATTAAAACACGCTGCTCGCTGTTGCCCTGAACTTGAACCATCAGAAATTATTCTCTTTTCTGCAGTAAAGCGTCGCTCTGAATCTATCTATATATCAGTGTATCTATCTGTCTATCTACTTATCTATATGTCTAAATATGCATGCACACAAATGTATGTATACATAAGTGTGTGTACAGATACGCCCCCATACACCCACACACCTACACACATATATATATATATGTATATATATATATATGTGTGTGTGTGTGTGTGTGTGTGTGTGTGTGTGTGCGCGCGAGAAACAACATGACTGACGAGAGCCTAACATCATATACGTTTTACCATGAACCGGTCCCCTTTATGTTGGTCTTGAAACCGACGGTATTAATGTTTTTTCTGAACTCCTGTACAATTAAATAAATAAATAAATATATATATATATATATATACATATATATATATATATATATATATATATATATATATATATATATATATATATATATATATATATTTATTTATTTTAAGAAATTATTTCTCACATTACCAATTCCCCGCCGGCAGAAGCAAAAGAATAAACAAGTACAAAAAAACCTTTTAAACTTAAAATTTATTCAAATGTAACATCAATGAAAGTTTATTGGTTCTGCTAAAGTCAATTTGCAAAACGGTGGCCAGTTCGGCCTCCATACGCCTGGGGTCAGTAGTATGAATGTCTGAATGTTAGTTATTTGATCCTCGAAGGATCCATGTTGTTCATGATGAACTCGGCTGGAATATTGGCGTCTATAATTAGGCAAATGTGAGTCGCATGAAGAACTGTTCTGGAATGTAATCCTTTAATTACGATAGTTTCCGCAATATAAAACTGCCTCTGCTTGTAGAAATGAGGTCACTTCTTCACCAACAGTTCGGTGATACAACATAAAGTGATTATCTTAGCTCCCTACACGGAGGAGATACTGTTTTTTTAGTCCATCCGTATACCGTGTTCTGCGTGGACTGAAAAATAAAGCATAATACAAAAAGCGCGCCAAACAAATCACCTGTCACATCCAAAATTACCCAATGACCACTAAACAGCGTGGGCTGCTAAACAAATAGAAATACACACACACACACACACGCACAACAAAAAAGAAAACAACACACACACAAATATATATATATATATATATACATACATAAAAATGTAATTTTTGTTCGTTCAAAGTTTATACAACTATATTTCTAAATTACCAATTTAATTGAAATTTTCAGAAAATCTATCTGTAAAGTCAATGAATGTTTGCATGTCATTAAAATAATTTTACATTGCGAATTATAAAAAATATTAATTAAAATATAAATATTTTCCGAAGTCGTTTCGGCGAGACTGCCCAATAATATTTCTGGTAACTTCCGTTTCAACTACTCTCGAATTACAAGATAAGTAAAAAAAAAAAGTTACACATGCAGAGAGTGATCCGTGCTGAAATACTATGTTATTATTAAAAAGAGACATTCTTAACATGGGGAAGGGAGGGTGTTTGGTACCTATTCTGTACTTTAAACTTACAATTGAATAAAAACATATAAAACATTAATTAAACGCGGAAATACGATTTAAAAAATAGCGCGGATCACTCTCTGCATTAGCACAAAAAAATCCCATATGTTAAAAAGTTTAATTAATTTATGTACTTAACAATTTTTAAATTTATAACACCTTTATTTATGTTTAGGCTTTTCACACATGAAACATTACGTTTTAATTGTTTATTTTCTTTTCTTTTTTTGTTTACATAAAAAAGTTTGTTTTAACTTTTTCTAAACTGTTTCATTTTTACGACATGCCTCAACGTATTATAAATCCCCTAACCTCTCCATATTATAAAACACGCTCTTCCATAAACCTCGAATGTTGTTCTTAATATGGGGAGATTGGGGGTGTTCATTCCGAAAGCCGTTTTAACATATGAAAGTTAGGGTGTTTATAATATGCCAGGGCAAGTCGTAAAATTGCTTGAAATTTATTCATTTGACAAAAAAATTACAATTTGGTACTCCTTGGGGGTTGAGTTCCATGGCGACCAGCAGAAAAAATAATAGTCGCTCCCTTAGTCCCCACCCCAACCCGCACGTAACATATTTTATTTACTGACGTTGCCGTAACTAAACGATTATTTGTCACATTTGCAAACATTTATTTATTTATTTATTTATTTTGAAAAAAGATTTACTTTTTATGAGTATTAAAAGAAAAATAGGTACTCATGCAGAGAGTGATCCGTGCTGAAATAATAAGGTTATTATTTAAAAAGCCATTCGTAAAATGGGGAGGGGAGGGTGTTTTGTACCTATTCTGTACTTTAAGCTTGCAATTGAATAAAAAACAAATCATAACACTTTAATTAAACGTTGAAATACGATTTAAATATAGCGCGGATCACTCTCTGTATTAGCACCGAAAAATGTTACTAAAGATTTATTAATAATTTCTCACTTGTACAAACATTTGATTTTAAATTTCTTTTTAAATGACGAATTTTATCGACTTTTTTAAATAGTATTTGCGGATGGGTATGTTGACAACAAATCCCCCCGCAATAGTGTTTATTCCGGAATCCGTTGTTAACATGGAGAAGTTGAGGGTGTTTATTCTGAAAGCCGTTCTTAACATGTGTGGAGGTGGACCTAATGTAAAATAAATAAATAAATAAATAAAAACTAAGTCATTTACTGATAACTTCTCACTTTTACAAATATTTTTAATTTACATGCGCGGATGAACAAATTGTTGAATAGTGCGAAAACAAAACGTTTTTGTAATAAATTCGGGATAGTTTTTTGGGTAAATATTTATATTTAGGTCCACCTCCACAATTTTCTTTTTTTAAATGACGACGTTTAGTGATAAATAAATTTACTTCTTCGCAATTTCGTTGATAAATAAATCTACTTTTCTGCAACAGGCTCTGAACCACTCCCCTTTTTTTAATAGCATTTTCGGGTGGGTATGCTGATAACAAATATCAGTTAAATTTTGCAAATAGCATCCTCTCCAAAAGTGATGTTTATTCCGGTAGCTGTTCTTAAGATGAGGAGGTTGGGGTGATTATAAGGTGGAGCTAATCTAAAAATAAAACAAAAATAAAACAAGTTTTTAAATGATTAAAATAATTTCTCACTTTTACAAACATTTTTACATGCGAACATAAGCAACTATTTTTATTAACTTTATTTTTATTTTTTTATTTAAAAATTAGTAAATTTCAATGAATACAATAATAAATTATTTATCATTAATATGTGTTTTTGGTTTTGTGTTGAATGAATTTTTTTTTTCATTACAACAATAATGAACCAATTTAAATATCCCGGCATGTGTTTAATGGTTACGAAATTATCAATAAATCGTTTAGTTACTAAGCTAACGTCAGTAAATAAAAAAATGTTACGTGCGCATGCATTAGCCTTGACTAGGAGGGGGCTAAGGGAGCGACCATTAAATAATTATTCTGGTCGCCATGGAACTCAACGCCCAAGGAGTATATAAGTGGCACTTATGCACTCATGTTATCGTGCTATTTTTTAAAATAGTATTTTCATGTTAAATTCAAATTTTACAAAAACCTTTTTATTTTATTAATTTGTTAGGTGAAAGTACAGTCGGTTTCTAATGCGTGGAAAATCTAGCCCCCCCCCCCAAAGGGTTACTCTGGATAGTAACAAAAAATTTAAATTGCCCCAGTCTCGAAAGATTTCTTCTCTACTGAACGAGGAAAAAAACGGTGAAGTGTAGTTTACCTGTTTCTCTCCTTCTCTCTCTTCCTCTCTTAATATCTCTCTATACATCTCTCCCTTTCACTCTCTCAATCTATTTTTCTCTCTATATCACCCTCTCTATCTCTCTTTGAGCCCCTTTCTCTCTCTAACTCCCTCTATCTCTCTCCTTTCCTCTGTCTCATCCCTCTCTGTTTCTAACTCCCCCCCTCTCTTTATCCATCAATCCCTTTATCTCTCTGTCTCCTTCTCTTTCTCTATTTTCCTCTCACTTTCTATTTTCTTCCTATATATATTCCTCTCTATCTGTCCATCTCTAATCCCTCATCCTATTTTAGTTTCCTAAATTAATTACAGTGAATAAGGCATTGTCAAAACATGGATAAATCCTATTTTAGTCACCTAATTTACTGACTGAGAATATAACTTATTTGGAAATTACTGCTACCTTGAACAGCACCTGAAGTAACTGGTAAAACCTTTTTAATTAAATTGATGTTGGCAGCTATTTAGTAACAAAATGACATAGCCTTAGCCCTTGCTGCATGAGGAATAACTGCGACCTTGCTGCCAAGTAGAAGAATTATTTATTCTTCGTTAAAACATTCAATTTTTCACAAATCTCATGTTCGACATCTCCAAAATATCCAATATGGGGGAAATATTGCAGAAATGCAAACTTATTGTTTAGGATGAATGCACAATGGTACGCAAAAAATCACTTGAGGCTCTTGGTCGATCCTTGCAAGATTTGCGTGGCAATGTCAGACCATTTGGGAATGCAGTAATATTGCTTGCAGAAGATTTCAGACAAATGTTACCTGTTATTCTTCAATCTACATCATCAGATTAAATAAATGCTTGCCTCAAATACTCTACTTTTTTGTTCCATGTGAAGACATTAAACTTAACTCAAAATATGCATATCCAGTTGCAGACTGTTCGATCCGCACAACATTTTTAGCATCACTTGTGGGAAATTGGGTACGAAAAAGTGCCAGCTGATCAGAGATTAGGGCAAAATTCTATAACTTTTAACTTCTGCAATTTCTGTAAGCTTATTTCATCAAAAAACATTTAGTTTAAAAGGTTTTTGCAGATATTCAAATTATAAGAATTCCACTTGACTGAGTGAATGAGCTGTTCTTGCAAAGACTCTCATAAAATTAACGCTATTATTCAATGTGAAATTCCAAGTGAGGTAGTCAAATACAAATCCATCGACACTGTTATGAAAGCGGATAAAGTGATTAATTATCCAACAGCTATATTTGCCAGGGATGCCACCGCATGTATTGCAACTGAAATTTGGTGTACTAATTATCATGTTATAAAATATAAACCAATCCAAGCTTTATTTTTTTCACATGGACAATTGATGTTACGTATTCAAGAGTTACCCTACCAGAAATTCTCTATATCAGCTAAGAAAATGGAACAACAAGAACTGTGTACCCATGCAAAATGGAAAATTAAACCTATAAGAAACATGCTTTTTCTCATTTTGGAACTTTTTCCATTGCGCCAATTTGAGCCACAGCAACGCGTGGCAATGTACAGCTAGTATATATATATATATATATATATATATATATATATATATATATATATATATATATATATATATATATATATATATATATATAGTCATGTCATGATATATGCTACTGTTACCATCTAACCCAGTACGACCTGGCCGCGTCACTGGTACCATGTAACTCAGTAATATATGGTTACCGGCGACTAAACTGGTTCCCCCATCAGACTTGTTTGGTGAAGAGGGTGGCTAGTCTCCCTGAAGGATTAAAAACAAAACCTTCCAAAGGGTGAACGATTCCAGTTTTTAGGGTCACCGGCCAACTAGCACCGTGTGTGTTTTTGTGTATATATGTGTGTGCTGGAAAGGGGTCCCGTACGCCGTGGTGAAGGCATCCTTTCTAGGAGAAGCAACTCCTTGATTTAAAAGACCACAACGTGGGAGACCAGTACCCGCATTCAGCTGGTCTGCAGTTAAACTTGTTGATGGCTATCTTGCTCTTGGTTGTTGCTGGATATCCACACTTTGAACAGAGAGACAGACTTAGCTGTCGTACAAAGCTAAGACTCTGTAACATCATCTGTGTATAGATACTCCCTCAGGCATTTGTCTATAAAAATGGTCCTGCAGCGATTTAAGTCATTTTGGGGCTCATAGACTTCAAGTGTCTGAGGGAGTGGGACTCGTCTGACAGGACGTTGCAATCATCATATATACACTAGAAAATATATCCGCGCTTTGTGCGGGAATTTGCTGTACGACCGAGTACTCGAACATATAGCAAAATGTCGACGTAACATTTGGCATTGGCCTTAAAATATAGTATGCAACGTACCTAGGTCGGATATCATCATTATTTAAGGCTTGGTAAAAATCAGTTTATTTTTGTAGGGTATAGGAAAGTGCATGTGCATAGACCTTCACCGTTGAACTTAATCATGACACATCTTTAGGTTGCTAGGTTTGGTCATGATCGGTGCAATGGCGTTGGATATCAGAAAGTACATATACAGAGACTATGACCTGACCTTTTATCCTAACACTGAAAAATTGTGGGCACTTTTTTTAGGTAGGGGGCATCATCATGCTATATTTGGTCATAAGTCAACTTGTTACGAGTGTAAGACAGTTGCGCACTCAGACATACACCCATGAAAGCTAATACTTTATATATATATATATATATTTATATATATATATATATATATATATATATATATATACAGAGAGAGAGAGAGAGAGAGAGAGAGAGCGAGAGAGAGAGTTCGAAATAATTACACATTTGTTTTGCCACCGGGCAATGCCGGGCAAACACCTGGTCCGCTCATTTACTATAAAACGCATAAAAAGTTTCGACTCGAATATATATTGTTATGCGTACTGCTCTTTCGCTCTCTCTCTCTCTCTCTCATATATATATATATATATATATATATATATATATATATAAATGTATATAAATATGTGTGTGTATATAAATATGTATGTATATATGTATATATGTATATATATATATATATATATATATTTCAGAAAGTGTCAATTGACAGAGAAATACATACATAATCACAGAAGAAAAAAGTTGAAATTATTTTTTTCTTAGAACGTAATCATATTGATAATTGGAAGAGCTCGTTTTCGTTGCATAGCTTATTATAAGCTAGCATCATATTGAACGTTCAACTACATTATCCTGCATCATCAAGGCAAATAAATTAACGGATATGAATTACAATTATGAATTGGATGTTCATATTTTTCTGCCCAATTGAAGTAATTTTCCTTTAATTTTATATTATCATTCGACCACGATTGTATATATAAAAATATATATGTCGAGCTCAGGATTTTTCCTCTCCTCTTCTGTGTCAGATATCATGCTCACTCCTTTTCTTAACACCCTTTATACTTTTTCATTCTTGGTTTATAAGACGATTTTATAAAAAAAAAACTCCACCACTTAAAGCATACTTTTCAAAGAAAAAGCAAATTAAGAGAAAAGTAGGCGTTTACTATCAATGTAAGAAAGATAACAAACTCCACAATATATATATATATATATATATATATATATATATATATATATATATATATATATATACGAGCAAACAGTTAATAAAACATGTTAAAAACACTTTGAAATGAGTTAACATATTTAATCTGAAAAGGAAACACTGGATAAGTGGATAGTCCTTAATCCACGGAGTTTCGAATACATACTTTCGTTCTTATCAGAGGTTAAGAATTAGCAAAATCCGGGATCGGAGTTTGCAAGCAAAAGTATTTAATGAAACAGCAATTAAGTCAAAGATCTTACTTGAAAACAAAAAAAGTGAAGCAGAGGGAATATGGTGAAGAAAAAGGTGATTACACATGAATGGATAGTCTGGTGGAAGATAAATAATCCAGTGACGGTAAAATCCAAATGTATAACTTCAAAAAAGTTAACTGAATTTCAATTTGCACATGTTTAATCCAATGAAATCCCGTAATTAGAAGAAGATGGTCCATAATAATCCAAAGGCAGAAATCCATGTAATAATTCACAAAAATGTGTACAAGGAAAAAAAGGAAAATATTCCAATAATATTAATAAAAGAAAAATAAGATATGCTTTTCATTCTACTACTTTATATATATATATATATATATATATATATATGTGTGTGTGTGTGTGTGTGTGTGTGTAGATATATAGTTCGAATGTTGAATTCATATTTGTTACTTTTTATATATATATATATATATATTTTTTATAATGCGTAAGTATCACCACATAATATCATATGCACTTTAATATCTACCGATGTGAATATCAGATATAGCCGTCGAATGGACAGGTTAATAAATGAATTGTATCACATTTATATTCTTTGCTATATCTAGGAATTTGCTGACTTATCAATTGTAATATGGATTTAGGATATATTTAGGAATTCGCTGACTAGTCAAGTTCAATATAGATTTAGGCAAGCCCTTTCCACAGCAGGTATTCTAACTATAATCTCCGAGCGTATATACCATTCACTTTACAAAGCATGGGAGGGTAGAGCAGCAGCTCTCTATATATATCTAAGGCGTTTGACAAGGTATGGTATGAACGTCTTCTCTGGATAATCAGATCATGCGGTATCACTGGAATAATACTTAACAAAATTAAATCCTTCTTAGATAAGAGAAATATCTAGATGTTCCTCGATGATCGTACATGTAAACAATATGATATAAATGCGGGAGTACCTGAGGGGTCTATCCTTGGACGTATATTATTCCTAATATTCATAAATATCCTCCATGGCAAAATTGTTTGTAAGATGGGTATATATGCTAATGACACCACGCTCTATAACAGACACAACAGGAAAACAAATGAACAGATATCTTAAGAAATGGAAAAAACAGTAGAGGATGACCTCCAATCTGTAGTGGAATCGGGACAAAGATGGATGGTCACATTCAATGCTGCAAGACTTAACTTGTTTCTTTCAATAACTACAAGAAACTTACTCTACCACCAATAGCAATAGCCAAAGACTCTTTATCTGAAAGTACATCTTTTAAACTACTCAGCATAACGTTCACAGGAAACATGAGTTGAAGCAATTACATTGAGAACATTGTCAGGACAGCTGCGAAAAAGGTAGGTTCTCTCTACCGTGCTAGAAAGCTACTAACGCCCGAAAGTATCCTGTACCTCTATAAGGCCACCATTCGCCCATGTATGAATTGCTGTTGTCATATTTGGGCCGGGGCATCTGTTACTTCTCTCTCATGCTCAGACAATTTTCAAAGAGTGTCGCCAACTTAATAGGTCCTGAACTATCATCCAAGCTTCAACCTCTGTCCTACTGACGAAATGTAGCATCCCCCTGCCTGTTCTACAAGTACTTTAACGGGCAATGTTCCGACGAACTGCAAGCACTTGTACCACCTCTACGTAAATACCTCCGACAAACCCGACAAGCAGTACAATCCCACCCCTTCCCAGTAAAATCCCTAGATGTCAGAGAGCCTTGTACTCCAGTAGTTTCTTCCCCAGAACCGCTAGACTTTGGAATTCCCTTCCGGGTCCCTGCTTCCCCAACTGCACTGACATGAAGAAGGTCAAGTGGAACGTAAACCGACATCTTGCTGCCGCACTCCCCACCTAGTACCCCTGTAGCCTGTGTCTTTAATATTACCTCCCTACGTCAAAGTGGTATGTGCCTTGTTTGGGGGGAAATGTAATAAAAAAAATATTCAGGCAAGAAATTGACGTGTTATTCAGTAAAGGACTTCTCAGCTCACCTTCTGATCACACAAACTCTTATAGAAATTTTGATCTTATATATTTTGCTTATGTAGATTTGAATTAATACGTTTATTGTATTGATTAGAATTAAACGACGTTGCACGGTAATGTAATATTAATCTTAAAACTTAACTATTTCATAATGGAAATGTCGGCGCTTTAAGCAGGTAAATTAATTAGGAATGTATTGTTACATGGAATTAAAACATGTATCTGTTAGAAGGTTGGATTTTATGTCGATAGTTTAAAAAATGATACCCCTACTTTATTTCTGCGTCAAGGCTGCCTAAATACGCTACGTCTTCCTTCAACATGAGATTTATTTTTTTTTTATTCCAAACAGAAATATGTCATCAGTTTATGTACCGTTCGGATTATGACATATTCCTACATGAATTAATATACACATCCTAAAGTTATTTTACGTATTTCTGTTATTTAATACCTGTGATTCTTAATATGCGGCGAAATTTACTTTATACAAATCTTGCAGTGATGTTGTAATCTCCGAACCCCTCCCACGCCCTGTCACCATGGTGCCTCTCTGTCTCTATCCCTGCCTGCGTGTCTCTTTCTCTCCTCTTTTCTCGCTCTCTGACTTACCCTCTATCTACACTATTTCCGCCGTCGCACACGCGGCCAGTTATATGAAAAGCGTACGCTGATTGGTGTGCAACAAAACCTCTTGCGGGTATATTCCAGTCTCGAGAACATGACACCGGACGCTCGCCCAGACACGAACTAATTCTGAGCGACGCGCGCAAACCACGGATCCAAAGATCTAAATCAAAGTCCACGCTTCATCTTAACGATGTATCTGTAGATAAATAAGACGAGAATAGTCTGCCAGTCTGTCAATCTGCTTATAATATTTTCACAATCCATCTTTATGACGTATACGTAGATGGTTTTGTTTATATCATCATCATCATCATCATCATCATCATCATCATCGTCGTCGTCGTCGTCGTCTTCGTCGTCGTCGTCGTCGTCGTTGTCGTCGCCATCGTCCTCATCATCATCAAATACTTTAGAATGTATTTCAAATAAATAAAAATGTATATGGATTTTTTTTATAAATTACATAAATAACAATGATATGATAAATATATTATCAAGAGCTAAATGCAATGTTTTCATGCGCGTTCTAAATTCTCCCCTAATCGAAATATGTAAACTTTAAATTGTTTTTTTATAAAATCTCTTACGTCAAATAACAAAAAGAGGAAATAAATTATTCTCCAAATAATTTTCGTATAATATAGCAATCACAGATTTTCGGTTAAACGTGATTAGTAAATGCTATTTTCCCACAGAAAAATAAACTAATTGGAGTTATTAGCATCGAGGGGCTGCTGAGCTTATTCTATTTTTTTGTTGTTAAATAATATTATCGTTTGGGCTAGGTTAGGATATTCCAGATATAGGTAGAATATGCTAGCACTTGCTTCCTCCGAAACAATTCGTCACTGTCAACCATTGTCACTCACATTGTATCATTTCTCGGTTCAGCCCGCCTTCGATAGCCCTGAAATATAAACACCTATTTTAAACTGTCTAGCAATCTCACTTAGTAACGAACACTGTTATACTCTGGCGATTACGACGGTGATTGGAAACTAATAAGAACTTAGTGTCCTTGTTAGCTGATTACTGATACTTTCTGACTCGGGCATGCAGGGGCGTATAGTTGCGGAGAGTCGCTTATTTTATCCTTCCAGGCACTATCATCACGTAGCGGCTACCTGCATCTATGGTTTCCAATTCTCTTTACATAGTGGCGTATACTACTGGTTGTCCATAGTTTTAGATTAATTTCTTACGTTTCACGTTAGGTCCATTTGTGTTTTACATTTATAGCAGATTACGTGCTTGAGCGTGTAGCTCATGTCTGTTATTCTCCCGATTAAAGGGTGTTAATTAATATTTCAGCTGTTTTCGTGATTGTTATACGTTGTATGATTATGATCAAAATTATCCGGAGTTCTTATGACCTTATAGCAAGCAATGCACATACATAGACGCCAGATTACTCACAACATTTGAGTCGTAGATAATGAACAACTGATGTCGAAACACCCTTTGCTACGTATAAAAGGCTCTTAGCATCTCTTCGACAATTGTAAGCCGAATAGTTTGTAAGACTTCGTAAGGCGATTGATAATCGCGTCCTGAAATTACTGAATTGTATGCTTCCGTTTGTTCTTATGAATTCTTAATTATTATGTCTACAAGCCTATAGCAACTGCAGCATTGTGTAAATATACAATTAAGTTATATGCATATACATATATATGTATCCATTTATATATATATATATATATATATAAATGAGTATATATGTATATATATATATGTATTTATATATATATGGGTGTGTATGTGTGTGTGTGTGTGTGTGTTTATATATACAGGGTGTCCACAAAGTCGGGCTACATAATGTAGCCAGACATTCTGGAACAATCCTGTAGATTATGTAGCCAGACTTTGTGGGCACCCTGCATATATATATATATATATATATATATATATATATATATATATATATATATATATATATATATATACATATATATACAGGGTTCCCCAGAAAGTCTGGCTACATAATCTAGAGGATGCTTCCACAAACTCTGGCTACATAATATATATATATATATATATATATATATATATATATATATATATATATATATATATATATATATATATATATATGGGCGGGGTGTCGGTGTGTGTGTGTGTGTGTGTGTGTGTGTGGATGGAATATTGTTTCCATATTTGGACAGGAGCTGCTAGAAAGGACTTATCCTGCATTGAAAGAGTTCAAAATAGTATTCGTAGCCTCGTAGGTGATGCCCTTTTCTCTTGCCTCCAACCTCTTTCTCACAGAAGAGATTTGCGAGTTTGTCTCTGCTTTATCGATATTTTCATAGCAAGTGCTCGATTGAGCTCCAATCTGTAGCCTCGAAAATTTAACAAGTAACACCGTCTAGCAGAAAACACTGTCAATAATTTCCTTCACTCTTTATCTGTGCCTGAACCTAAACGTAGATCCCTGAGCAATACGTCTTCCTTAGAACTGCACGCCTATGGAATTGTCTTACGTTTTCCTGCTTTCCAGCTGACTACATTATGGGTGTCTTCAAGTCTACGACAAACAAGTTTTCAATGAGCCGGTCCATATAAGTTAACAAATTTACCGATTTTTCATTACTAACGATTATTATATTGTACAATTTCTATTGTATATTTTTAACACATATTCTCGAGTTGCCTCTTTGTAAAATTATTGTGTGTGTATATATGTTTATGTTTATGTATATATATATATATATATATATATATATATATATGAGAATGTGTTTATATATATATATATATATATATATATATATATATATATATATATATATATATAATGTAGACATTGATTAAAAATTGTACAGGTCAGAAAATATTAAGTTCTTATATTTAAAATATTTTTCTTTGTTATCAACCACTTTGTAGGAATTCTTTCCCATAAAACACTAAGCAAATTTCTGGTCTGAAAAATTATGCTTTTTTGAAAGAAATTGAAACACACACACCTACGCACACACACACACACACACACACACACACACATATATATATATATATATATAATTATTTTTTACTATAATAATTAAATACCTACAGACACTAGTGTTTCATCCGGCGTTGCCCGGCTATTTGGGGGTGTATGTTGTGCAAAAAAAAAAAAAGTGGTAGTAGGAAAAGCGGCTCGAACCCGTACCGCGAAGGAGGACAAGAACGGGAAAAGCCTGGCGACATTGCTGTTAGGACTTCCGCCAAATCGAAGAGGCATGGGTTTAAATGAAGCCTAGACAATCCAAAAAAGATGATGGTTTTCGAAAATATCGGTGAAAAAGGTGACCCCTCTTTGTAGAAAAGTGCCAGGTTTAGAGTGAAGAAATTAATGTTTTAGCCAATTGTCCGGTATTTGTCGTCTGATGGGTCGAGTTTCAAATCTATACTGATCTTGTTAAAATTCGTCGCCTCTGTCGAAAGTTTCAGGTAGACATGCAAACCTACATGCATACATTTATATATTGATAGATCAGATGTTTGACCCAAACTAAAAAAAAAGCTGCCCCTATCACTAAATACCCTGTATGTTAAATTTAAAATGTTTAGACCAGAAATTGTCTGAGTAATTTAGTAATCAATTTATTTTTAATTTTACCCCTATTATGATCTTTAACATTTATTGTCTTGCGCTAAAATCAAGTTATTAAGTTAGATCCATGTCTTAGGAACCTATATTTAAAATTTCAATTGTTCATATTTAAAATTCGTGGAAGAGTTTGGTAAAGTCCTCAAAGGTCAAATCGTTAAACTTAGATCCCCTATCAGCCAATTTTTTGGCTGAAAACCGATTATATATATATATATATATATATATATATATATATATATATATATATATATATATATATATGAACAAATGATTATTTATAATATATTTTAAATTTACCATCTTGACTACCTTGGTAAACTTATTGCAAATTTTATTTCTTTATATATATATATATATATATATATATATATATATATATATATATATATATATATATATATATATATATATACACATATATATACACACATATATATACACACATATATATGCACATATATATATACATATAGCTACAATTACAGGTTTAAACGTATTGCTATGTCATTCAGACGCGGTAGTGTTATAATATTTAGTAAAATGGCAGTTTTCGTCATTTACTACTGTTTTAAAAGTTCACTGCTCACTCATTTTTCGACCAAATTTCAAACAATTATTAGTTTATAGATCACCATCTAAACTATATTGTGAAAAAAAATTGTCAATTTTCGTTCAGTAAAACAAGAGTTATTATTAATATACTGACTACCAAAATCGTAAAAGGACATGCGCATGTGAGCGACGTTTTTCATGACTGGTTCCCATAGCAACTACGTAGCTTCAACGACTACTCTTGCTGCCAATTCACCGCATTCGCGAAAAGAGAAGTAAGAAGTGAAACAGAGACTAAAAGAATGAAAGGGAAATAATTCGGGTATTCTTTTGAAAGCAGACGTGTGCCGTATAGTTGTATTACATATAGGTATGTTCTGTTTATTGTTGCAAAAAAAAGGCTGAAATTAAAGAAAGAACAACTGAATGTACCGGAAGACTAGAAAAATCATAGATTACAAGAGAAACATGCGAGCATAACAAGTAATATGGTTGAGCTTAAACATGAATAAGTAAAGGACTAGGTATTAAAACTGAAAAAAATGACACGATACTCTAGTAAAAAAATTATAATAAATTTATAACTTAACATATTACAGCATAAACAGCTTTTTTAACTCCAATTCATAACATTATATAATCAATTTACACGCATATATATACAGTGTTATATATATATATATATATATATAGATAGATATATATATATATATATAGATATATAGATATATATATATGCATATATATGTGTTTTTTATGTATATATGTATATATGTGTGTGTCTGTGTATACCATTATGTCAGGTTATGCCATATGCTACTTGTACCATGTAACCCAGTACCACCTGGCTCATGGTCGGGCCACCGGCGACTAATCTGTTTCCTATACTAGATTGTTTGGTGAGGAGGGTGGCTAGTCTCCCTGAAAGATTAAAAACAAGACCTTCCAAAGGGCGAATGAATCCTTTTTCTGGGTACAACAGCCAACTAGCATCGTGTATGTTTGTGTGTATGTATGTGTGTTGGGGTTCCGAGGGCTCCCGTAAGCCGTGGTGAAAGGCAACCTTTCTATGAGAAGCAAATCTCTGATTAAAAAAAAAAAAACACACACATAAAGCGGGTGACCAGTACTCGCATTAAGCTCGTCTGCGGTTTAACTAGTTGCTGGCTATCCTGCTCTTGATTGTTGCTGGATGTCAACATTTTGAACGGAGAGAGCGAATAGCTGCGTACAAAGATAAGACTCTGTAACATCATCTGTGTAGAGGTACTCCCTCATGCATTTGTCTATTAAAATGATCCTGTGGCGATTGGAGTCATTTTGGGGCTCATGGATTTTAAGTGTCTGAGGGAGTGGCACTCGTCTGACACGACGTTGCAATCATCACATATACGTATATATCCACATATATATATATGTATATATGTATATATATATATATATTTTTTTTTGAAAATAAGCTTATAGATGACAACACTTTGTTCAAAAAGTCGTTTGACTTAAAACTGTCCATTTTATATCTTAATAGTAATAATAGTTATTTTAAATTGCTTTATACACATGGGGTAAGTAAATAAATTTTATAGAAAAACGAAGACGTTAATCTTGCCTAAAACTGTTTTTAGTGTAATTTTAGCTATATACATAAATAAACAAATATATAAAAAGTACTTACATGAGCTTTATTGATTCCGGGTTGATCTCTGCTATACAGAACTATTTATATGCATATGTATATATCTACAGCTTAAATAATAGTTTTAATATACTTGTATGTAATTAGCGTTGTTTCAATCAGAAAATACACTCGACTATGCTATATTAATTTCATATATTTTCAAAAATAATGACACACGCGCACAGACAACTAGCACACACGAGTTGTAAATTTATTTAATAATCTCTGAGCGAAGTGCCTGGCATAGTCCGGTGATAAAAAAAAAAAAAAAAAAGATTGCAATAACGTGACCGGGAGTGAGAACGTAGGTGAGATTGCTAGGTCGTTAAAAAAATTGGAGAAGGGCGAATTATGAATACGGGGGTGAAGGGCCGACATTCAAAGTTAGAGTGCTATCAGCCAGGTGCGAAACTGTAATAACATTCTGTAAGCAAAAAAAAAAAAAATAAATAAATAAATAAGTGACTGGAGCCGGGCGTGAACTCGCATAATTCAAGTCCGAAAGACCACCGTTGTTTTATCATCGCAAATATTGATATTTAAAACGAAAGAACATAAAGACGGTTAGCATAAACCGCGAGAAATACAGTTGAATTTAACATTTATTTAAGCGTAATTCTCACTCAAGATCGACATATTTTAACGGAATTTAATTCCAACGAAACTTGCTCTTCTTAACGCTGCTGTCATAATTATTCCTAGAAGTATTTTTATTACCCACACACACACGTATTTTTAATACCTACATACACAAGTATTTTTAATACCTACATACACAAGTATTTTTAATACCTACATACACAAGTATTTTTAATACCTACATACACAAGTGTTCCATCTTTTGGAATCAGCAGTTACAGGTATCACGATAAAAAAAAACATCGTCTGAGTACAGACACATGCACGCGCGCACACAGAAACGCACACGAAACCCCCTCACCCTACACACACACACACACACACACACACACACACACACATATATATATATATATACATATATATATATGCATGTATTTGTGTATGGGTATGTGTATGTGCGTGTATGTGAGTATACGAGTTAATTTCGCGATACGATCTGAAAACACATTTTTTTTATTACTGCGTTCATTTTATGATAAATGCATTATATATCTGGTACTATTATTGAATTAATTTTATACTTTATATTATTTTCTATTCTCAATAACGAGTTTTTATATTAAATTGCATTTCATTTTCGTTTTATTTTTTTTCGAAAAACAATTTCCTAAATATTAGATTTTTTTCAAAAATTCTCAGTGCATACTCAATCTACAATCTCTCCCCACTATCTTTGTCTTTATATATACTTATATATATATATATATATATATATATATATATAGATGTGTGAGTGTTTGTGTGTGTATACATACATGCATATATATTGCACACATATATATGTATATATATGTATATATATATATATATATATATATATATCATTTCTCGTGTTATCTCTTATCTTAACCATCTCTATAGTTCGTTTTATATGCGTGTCTACGTTTTCAATATATTAAATGTTTCAGTTTGTGTGTGTAGTTTTATTCTGCAACCTTTAAAAGGGAACTTTTAATATTTTTTCACAGTTTTTGTTCCTATGCTTTCTGATGAATTGATAATGTTGACAAAGATAAGACTTATTTTTGCGCCTGAAGTATGTATACGTAAAGTTCAATTTAACCCTAATATAATATTCCAGAATTACTAAAGGTAATAGGGAATGCTGCAAGGTTATATATATATATATATATATATATATATATATATATATATATATATATATATATACATATATATACATATATATATATATATATATATATATATATATATATATATATATAAACATACGTAGAAGCACTATCAGGACACGCTAACCAGCGTTTCCTGCTGGAAACATATCTCTCTCCCCGCGTAAAATAATTTAAAGTAGGGTTGTTTTTTGTTTGTTTGTTTGTTTTTGGTTTTGTGTTGACCAACAACCAATCGCCTCATGTTTATATCACGGGCAACATTTCTACGTTAAGAACGGCTTTCAGAATGGTCTCAGGCAACATTTCTATGTTATTAACTAAATCCTCAAATTAAAGTGTTCTAACAATATTTTAAAGAACACACACACACACACACTTATATATATATATATATATATATATATATATATATATATATATGACTCACTCTAAAAAAATCAAATCTACTATTTTAATTAACCAGAAAAGTTCAAGAGCTACAAACGATGGCTTTATACTCCTTTAAATTTTTGTGCGTGCTTACTAGAACCTCCTTAAGTAAATATTTTGAAAGTAAATATATCATGTAGATGATCTGCATAAATATAATTATACGTACAAATCAACAATATATGATGATCCTATAAGAAAAATGAAAAATAACACTTGGGACACAAGTAAAAATGAATGTATTTAAGAATATGGAAATAAGTTAGCAATATATATATATATATATATATATATATATATATATATATATATACAGGGTGACCAAAAAAAAAAAAAACGCTAAATGGAAGCCATCTAGAACATATGCTGTAGAACTGAGAAAAAAAGGCCAAATACCATAGAGTTTTGATGTGATGTTTTGAATATAATAAAATAGTGATGACCAAAGTTTAATTTCATTCGGAGAATACACTGAGAAACGGGGCCTAATTAGATTTGAGGCCGGTTTTTTTTGGTCAGCATGTACACACACACACACATATATATATATATATATATATATATATATATATATATATATATATATTAATTAACCCCATAATTTCAAGAGCTAAAAAGAAGGGCTGTAATTAAAATGGGCGATTATGGTACACTGTGATATGCTGTCCTACATAATTTCCCTCATACCCACTGCAATTCTTCCAGCGATATACGATTGCGTTATACACTTTTCCATTTTGTGGGTTTTAAATTTGTATAACATTTTTGTTTAGATTTATGGAAAGCAACTAATTTATTATATTTGGTCGTGAAATTGTATTTACTGGCAAAAGATCTACTTAATTTGCATATTATTTTAAAAGTTCGTTAATAAACACTCCCTATTAGTTTTTTTAATGGAGGAGGATGGAGCGGGCCAGTGAGTTTGTCGACCTGAAGTTGGCTGATCTCCAGATCTATGTAGAATAAAAACTCAGGCAACATCAATTGGTCCGGTACAAGGAAAACATGTATTGCCTGACGAGGTTAGGCTTTGGGCTGAGCTCAGCCCCGAAAATTATGACTGCCATGGTGAAGACGGTGCTGAGTAAAGTGGGCAAAGCAACTATTCCGCACATAGACGACATTCTTTTGGATGAAGCAGAGGGGATAGCAGAGAAAGTGAGCGGCCATGTCGCGAGCTATGGGTTGACTGCAAAACCGGCGGAGTCCCTGGATGGAGGAGCGGCGTTGCGGTTGAATCTATGCCGATATGGCAAGAGAAGCCTTGTCTTTAGACGAGGGACTGCAATACCCGAAATCAGAACCGACCTGACACAACGAGAACTCTTCCCGGTCTGCGGGAGACTGGTGGGACACTATCCAATCGCCGGCAGACTCAGAATAGCGTGCAGCTTTATTAAACGACACACGGCACTGATGGCTGTCTTCGTGTGTATGAATTTGTATGTGTGTGTATATATGTGTATATGTATGTATATGAGTATGTATGTGTGTATGTGTATGGTCGTGTATTATGAATTGTGTATGTATATATGTATATAGATATGTTTGTGTATATATTTGTGTGTATGTATGTCTGTATATGTATGTATGCATGCTTGTATATATATGTGTGTATACTATTGATTCAGTGTCATGTCTGTTTGAGAGTATGAATTTGCTAAAAAGTTATCTCCAGGCACATAGACGTTCAGTGACGAAGGGAGTTGCACTTCTCTTCCAAGACATTGCAATCATCATATATTTGTTTCAATAAATGACTACTAAACTCCTATGACAGTTTTTTTTTGTCTAAGGATACTTTTGGGGGAATCACTCTCCAAATTGACTGTTCTATCCATTATATAAACCATAGAACTTTTGATCCCAGGTTCGGATTAAATCCCACAGCGACCCTCGACTGCTCGGTGATGTTTACTACTCTTTTCAGTTGTAACCTGTTTACGTTGTAGTTCCAGTAATACATTGTTTAAACTCTATCCCGTTGTTTTGTTTTCTTTGTGGCTTATTGCAAGCCATGACAGACACGAAAGTTAATATTTAAGTTATTCGAACCTCTGGGAAACTTAAAATTGGAGTTCAGTCGAGAAAGATTGGTACAAAGAAATGAAAAATAAAAATAAAAAAAAGTAACCGGAAAGATCGAACGATGGGATTACGAATATGCATGCACAACGAAATAGATATTGATTATGGTTTAATTTTTAGCTTGCAGCAAACATGTGATCATAGGGCAGGATGTAATATGGAAGTAAAAAGTAAATCGTTAGCTAAATGTTGATTCAGTTCTCGGTGGTTGTTCATAAGTCATATTTTTACCTTTTAACTTATTAATAAATATTGGGTTCAGTATCTATATATCAATAAAAGTGAAACTGTATGTCTGTGTGTGGCTGTGCGTATATTTCTTTACGAAATTTTCCTGTCAATATTGAGTCTACAGCCTCAAGAGTTGACATAAGTGGTAATAAGATTTGGGAA
>NC_136512.1:77533233-77585733 GCF_053919585.1 Euprymna scolopes | reverse complement strand
GATCGGAGGATAGGATGTTAATGTCTATGACTGCGTTTAACTTGATGCAAAAGGTTTAAGGATATATATATATATATATATATATATATATATACTTGGCAAGGTGGAAGAATAAGGAGACCACTTCTACTTATATATGGATATATATGTGTATATGTGTATATATGTGCCTATATATATATATATATATATATATATATTCTTTTATTTTACTTATTTTTATTTGTTACGAGACAACTCTCCTCTCATATCTCAACCCTATTCCTGTTATTCCGAACCCCACGTGTCTGTATCCCTTTCTTTACGCATCCCCTAGTAATTATTATTAACATTAATATCATTTTTATTAGTAGTAGTCGTGGTGGTGACAGTGGAGATACTTGTAATGTTATTGTTATTATTATTATTATTGGCTCACATGGAGCTTTCAGACAAGTCAACAAACGATCGGTTTGGAGACCAGTGGTGGTCTCTGGAAGCTGAGTGACAATAAGTCTCCCCAGACGTCCAGCTCTCTCCACCTCCTTCGATAGCATTTGCAAATAAATTTGCGTTATCACAACAGCCTCATACCATTGATTTCTCGCTGGTAGTGGGCATTGGTTTATACTGAAATTTGAGTGGCACTAAGCCTCCCCACGATCCCAGTTCTCTTCGCGCTTGTCAAGCGGAGCTCTGGCCAGCACTCTCTCATCGGTCTTCCAATCCTACTTGACCCTTCCCGGCTCTTTGGTATCACTTTTCTATTTGGGGAGGGGCGGTGATGAGACAATGGGGGATGCATGATGGTGGTGTAGAACTTGTAGATATGCAGATGCGGCGTTCTTCATTTCTTGTAACGCTTTTTTGTTATATTGTCTTGTGTTATTCCCCACATGCTACGGGTCTCCTTAATATTTCAGCCGTTTTCATTATCGTTAGGGGTTGTATTTTTGCAGTTATTTCTCTGATTCCAATTGCAGCCATTCTTATTTGAAGCTTTTCGGAATTGTTCCTAGTGCTTCTACTATTATCGGTACTATTTTGATTTTCTTCATCATCCAAATCCCTTTTAACTCTCTGTATTTGCTACGTTTCTCCTTTTCTTTCATACTCACCCTTATTTATAAGTTTATATGTTCACGTAAATAGGTTCCTCGTGAAGTAAAGACAGGAGGCGTATTTTATCAATGTTTACAATTTGAATATCGTTATTTTAATGGCAAATGCTCTTCTAGGCTGTAACCTATAGACCCCTCCTGAAAACTGTCTACAATATTACTCGACTAGCTACAACCACCTTCAATAATGCGCCCACTCTCTATAATGTTCTATATCTAAACGCAGAATCCGTCAACAGGGTTTCTTTCCTAAAACTGCCCGACTGTGAAACACTGCTCTACTATTTATAAGTCCATCTTTTAAGATTAAAACGGGAAATTGAAAACACATGTGGCCCGAAAATATAGCACTCATCATAAGTGATACTCCTGTTTCCATTTTCATACTTGTGTTAACATTACATATATGTTTTTATTGTAAGGATTTAGATGATGTATGTTTTAGAAAAAAAACCATATAAATCGGTTAAATGACCTAAGTACAGGGTAAAACGATAAAATTGTCACCTTAGAAAAAACTAGTGTTCCATTTGCGTTTGATGAAACCCGGGTTTCTTCTTTTTTCTACTATTTTGCCAGTTGCGTACAACACCTAAGAGTTATAGGAACGTTCTATCTTGTCTGAAAGAAACACAATGTTCAACGAGAACGCTCACAAATTTAGGACAACAGGACCATTGCCACCACAATCAAAATGCAAATCCGAATGGTTCAACGCTTGAAGGCACAGCTCAACGATCTCTGCCGCCAGGAGTATGGTCTTTTGCGTAGTTTCAAGATAGGGCCACATCCTGTAACCTCATATCTTCGGAGTCGGATGAAATCAACACTAAAATGTAGCTGGAAGTGCCGTAGAGTGTGGCGAACTCTTGGTGCGATCAAGTGGCGGATGGCCGATTCTGGGTGTGACAATAGGATACGACGCCGGCCTAAAAGTCCAAGAAATCCAGAACTCATTTCAGAAATAGTGCTATGTTTTTGTAGCTGGTCTTCCTCCTCCTCTGAGCTGAACCCGCAAGAATACTTCGTTTGATCTTACGCAGAAAATATCACGAACATCACCTCCCAAAACGTCAAAGCCAGCTTTATCGCAACCATCCGCCGAATATTCGTTGACCTCCACCGACGCTTGTGAGAAACTTACGGGCCCGTATCAAGGCGGTAATTGAGTCTAAATGCAGCTAGAGAAAACAAATGTAAGATGGACTGCGGGAATTGCTTTTCCATTAAAAGTTTTAAAACAAATCTGTTCTGTTATTTTCTTGGAGTGATGATTTTATCATTTCACCGTAAGAATACATTGAACTAGCTTTACTGTTTATGATGCCATTTATTTTTGCAGTGCTTTAGTTTCGTAAATTATGTTTTAAAACTATCAATGTTTTTTATGAATCCCATTAATTTTAAGCTTTTTTTTTGTATTTAAAATATATATTTAAAATAAGGTTTCCTAAGAACACAAATACAAAATGTTGGAAAAATGTTTTTTATATTTTTCTAAAATTAAATCTTGAGGCATTCAATTATTTTATTTACAAATAATACTCTATGAACATGAAATAATTGTTTTATTTGTGAAATTTTTATAAATCGGACCACTGTTCTTATCGTCACTGCCAGTTTCACAATGGTTTGCTTCATGTAACCTCCGATATTCTTCAGTGTATCTTGTCGGACTCGGGAATTATTCTGTGACAGTCGGGAATCTTATCTCATTAACACGTCTTGCATAAGCATGCTCTCTCGGCAATTACATTGTAAAAGTCGAACTGAAAATGAATACAGTAGATGGATGAATCCAAATAATTCGAATGACGAATTTTTATTTTAAATATTCAGAAGCTTATGTATTTTCATAGTTATGCTTTTGCAGAAATATATATTTTCGTTTTTCATTCATATCCATTTTTTGTCAACGAATCCTTTATCATTGTATAGCAAACCGTTTCGAACATTAGTTTTTTTAACACACATTTGTCACTGATAAGGTGACTATTAAGCTTTTTTTCTTTCGAAGCAATCATATATATGACGACACTCATAAATATGATTGAAATACATCTGTTTCCTTAATGATAATAAACTATAATATATAAAATTCATAGAGACACAATGACACAGACACGCAAACTCCCCCCCACATATATATATATATATATATATATATATATATATATATATATATATATTATAATATTTTTGTTTATATTTAAAAACATTACATAGTTGCTACCCTGAATATGCTACGGTTTCAGACAAATTGGTTTGCAAGCAAATAAAGTCCGTCGACAGGTAACCTAAATAAGTTTGGTGGAAGAAGTGAAATATATTTGTGTGTTTTTTCATAAACACAAAATATTAAAACGCAAAAATCTTTAGTGAAAGGGTGAAATTAAGTAACAATTTAGACTCAAGATAGAACGCGATCAGATGATAGAGAATGTAAAGACTTAAAATGATAATTGTCCAGATTAGAAAGGGATAGATAGGGAAACGAAAGGACAACGAAAAAGAAGAAGAAAAGAAAAAAAATGAAGTACATTTATTAAAATAATATCGATAAGCCTATATATCTGTTCATCTAACTGTTAAATTGACCATATGGGCATACATCTTCTAAATAACAAACACATAACTAAATAAAACATTTGAAAGCTAGACAACATTTTTCGGCTAGAAACGCGATGAACTGAATATTAAATAATAGAATAAAAAAAAATAAAACTTGTCAATGGAAAAATTAAGTTGCAACCAGAAAAGACAAAAACAACTTTAGATAGTGAAATAGCGACGATCAGACAATAATGTCACAAAAAAAACAAATTGCAAGCTAAAATAATACCAACACTTCCACACTGCAAAAGTTTGCTACGCATAATCATACTTCGCCCCTCGCTCACCCTCTCCAAAGTTTAGCAATAGTCATCTCAACTGGTCACATTCACTTATACTCGACTTTTTACAGAATGTAAACCACACCTTAATATCTTATAAAAACGAATGTAACTTTGATTCCAGTTTCAATATCGATGTGTTTTTGTTTGATGAAGTGTTATCCTTGAATTGGTATTCCACGACCAACATGTATGCACATATGTAACCAACAATGTTTAGGTAATAATAATAGTATACATATATATATATATGTATATATACACACACATATATATAAATATAAATATATATGTATACATATATATATATGTTTGTATACATCTATATCTATATCTATCTATCTTTATATATATATATATATAATAGAAATGACAATTAATGTAGACTGAAGAAAGTGCTCAATACTCTTGTAGAGCAAATATGCGTTTTATTTCTTATTACCGTATGTTTGTGTAAAGTTACATTATTGTTTCCGCTACCCGGTCGTTTTTTGGCCGTCTGTAGCTTTCTCAGACTTTTACAGAAATGTTCATCATCATAACGAACATTTCTGTAAAAGTCTGAGGAAGCTACAGACGGCAAAAAAGAAACGGCCAGGTAGCTGAAACACTGAAACAACAATGTAACTGAACAGAAAGATACGGTAATAAAAAATAAAACGTATATATATATATATATATATATATATATATATATATATATATATATATGTGTGTGTGTGTGTGTGGGTGTGTGTGTGTATGTATATATATATATATATATATATATATATATATATATACGTTTTATTTTTTATTACCGTATCCTTCTGTTAAGTAACATTATTGTTTCAGTGTTTCAGCTACCCGTACATATATATATATATATATATATATATATATATATATATATATATATATATATATATATATATATGTATATATATATAAACTAGAACCCTTGCATCATACATTTATCATTTAAACGCAAGTTATAAAAATGGTATATTTAATTAGTCGTCCTATTCCGCTTGCGAACACAGTTTATAGACATGATTAATAACATTCACATGTTTCAATAATGTTTTCTACCTGTTTATCACATTTCACTCGAGGCTTGACATTCTCAGCACATCTAAAGCAATTTAATGAGACAACCTAACCAGTCTATCATTTATGATACTCCGATACACTGTTCTTATTTTTTTTATTATTATTTAAGCGTATCCGTGATAAATTACATGGGAAATTAACACGCGTGCGTTTTCCGTGTTTGTGCAGTAGAGGAAAATTTACTTCATATATTAAAGGAATTGAAATCTTTCGCAAATGCAGTTCAGTACATGATTTGTTTTTCCTTATTTTATAAAGTAATGTTTATCGGAAGAAGTCTTTATTAATAATATACGCATTAATATATAATAATAATATATATATATATACATATATACATATATATATACATATATATATACATATATATATATATATATATATATATATATAGAGAGAGAGAGAGAGAGAGAGAGAGGATGACCCAAAAAACGGGCCCCGTGTACACTTTGTGTGATATCTCCTTTATTTGTTCACCGATTGCCCTTATTTTACAGGACATGGCAGAATCAACAACCGTGAGTACATCAAGACCTCGAGTGGGAGCTGGGAAAATAATACACTGTGTTAAATTTTACTACTAGACAGGCTCGTTTAAGAAAACCCAGGACAGTCTCATGCGTTAGTTCGAATGTGAAAAGGCTCCATCCAAAAGTAGAATTCAGGAATGGGTGGACTTCGAGAAGTATGGGACCGTGGAGAACCACATCGCTGCCAGAGAGAACTATCCAAGCCACTCGGGACGTCCCAAGAAGCGAACATCCGAGCTGGTGGAAAGAGTGAGAGAGTCTCTCCAGAAGAGTTCGAAACGCTTTGTGCGTAAGCGAAGTCAGTCCCTCGGTATATTCTCGTGAGACTTGCAGGAGAGTGCTGGTGAACGGCAAATTTTGCAATGAAAACTGACATAATACTTTGCGGTACTTCGGTTGGTTGGTTGTTTTTGTTTTACGGTTTATAACCCCTTTTAACGCCATTTAATGCTGAATATAGTATTTTTTTAGAAAAAGTTTTTAATAGAATATATTTGTTTTTTTTTTTTTTTTTTTTCCAGTCAGTTTCTAGTTAACCCACCGTTGGGAGCCCAACAGGTACTACCACTCCTGGTCAGAGTAGACCTGATAACAATGGCAATTAAGAGGGGGCCACCCCACTCCCCAAACCCACAGTTAGGACCCTCACGATCTGATATAGTTTAAGATCATATCCAGGACCGCTCTACTTCGACATTGAGCAATTTTGTGTTAACCTAATAAAACATCATTAGTTACTTTATCCAGGAGAGTATTAACCTAGTATATATATATATATATATATATATATATATATATATATATATATATATATATATATATATATTTTTTTTTTTTTTTTATAATATATACACGAATTTACATCTGTAGTCGGTACCGACGGTTTCAAGCCCGGTAGTTGAGGACTGCTCTTAATGTCCGCCTCAGGCTCTCTTCAGCCGACTCTCATCTCAGAGATGAGAGTCGGCTGAAGAGAGCCTGAGGCGGACATTAAGAGCAGTCCTCAACTACCGGGCTTGAAACCGTCGGTACCGACTACCGATGTAAATTCCTGTATATATTATAAAAAAAATATATATATATTGCTCTTATTTCGAGAAAGGTTTTTCCCTAATAATAGAGCACTGTTGGGATTTCTTTTACTACAAAAAGTACAAGTATATATATATATATATATATATATATATATATATATATATATATATATATATATATATATATATATATATATATATATATCCGTAGCCAAAAAACACGTCGCAACCATAATATATATGTGAGCCGTGGCGTGGTTTTATTGTGTAAATAATTACAAATATCATCTTACATCATAATGTGTTATGTGCTAATTGAAAAAGGCTTCATCATAGGTTCTACAATTTAATTTTGAATAGACATAAAAACTGATATTATATATTCGTTAACATTTTTTTAATGAAAATGACATTATGCAATAAGGGTGAAGGCCGTCGTTTAATCTATTTATATTGTGCCTCGTCTAAGTTTTTAAAAATGTTTCAAATATTAATTAATTGAAATATGTTTAGTATCAGTTTTAGCGAGATCATTACCCTATTTGAGCATTTTATCATCTGTAAACTACACCATGGCAAGTAGGAAAAATAAAATGAGAAATGTATTGTTTTTTTTTAAAAAAATATTCCTGTTGTAAGCTTTGTCATAAGCCGGAAATATAAACTTTAACTACATATTTGTTTATTAAAAAAAGACTCACTTTCTTACCTCATGTTTTGAATTTCAATTTTTTACGTGCTTCTAAATAGTGGATTATTTCTGTTTGCTACACATTTACGCAGAAACGGGCGCTTCTCCACTGGACTGGACAATACACACTCAACATCTTCATGCAATAAACTGTACCACATTACCCGATGGAAAGTAGAAAAAAATGTATTGTTTAAAACAAGTCCTGAAAAAGGCTTTGTAAGAGCTGAAAATCCGAAACCATAAATAAATATTTGTTTATTTTAAAGAAAAAATATCCTCACGTTGTCGTTTTTTCTTACCCTATATTTTTATTTTAATTTTCTAAAAAGTAGATTACTTCTCTTTGCCATATATATATATATATATATGTGTGTGTGTGTGTGTGTGTGTGTGTGTGTGTGTGTGTGTGTGAGTGTCTGTGTGTGTGTGTGTGTAGGGGTGATATGTGTGTAAGGACAATATTTTAAATAAATGTTTAAAACTAAAGATAGATATATGTCGAAATTACGTTTTTCACATTGTCGGCGATGATAGTCAGTTTAGGGATTCAGTTTTTCATCAAAGAACAGTATATGACCCTAAGACTAAAAAAATACTGAGCGCAGATATATGAAGAATTTCGTATATACATATAGCCATTCCTAAAGACGGAACGCTGCTTTCACAGATATACATAATAACGATAATATATTCAGAAATATTTAAAGTTAGCATTTAACGTACAGCTATATGCAGTGTAATCCTACAATCTTTTCGGGGTGCGAGATGATAAGTGCTGCTAGTTCTCTCTCTCTCTCTCTCTCTCTCTCTCTCTCTCTCTCTCTCTTGCTGTATCTGTGTGTGTATATATATACACACACATATATATATATATATATATATTACGTCTTAGCAAGGAATGGAAAGAAATCAAATAATGGCATCGATTGAGACTGTAAGAGCTGAAAATACTAATATTTCTTACTTAATTTATATACACATATATATATGTATGTATATATATATGTATATATATATATATATATATATATAATAAAAATTACAATTAAATTTAGCAAAATGATCCAAGATGGTAAAATTAAAGTATATTATAAATATTAAATAATTAATGTTTATAAAGTAATGTCAACCAGATATAAAAGCTCGATAAAACCAAATAGGAGATAGAGCTTATAATAAGAAGAAATAGTTTTTAAAAGACATGTTAAACAACTCTTTGAAAAAGAGGTAAAACATATTTAATTTGAAAAGGAAATACTTGATAAGTGGATAGTTCTTAATCCGCGTAGTTTCGAAGGGATACTTTCCATCTCATTAGAGGGTAGGAATTAGCAAATTACGGGATCGGATTTTGAATACAAAAGTATTTGATGAAACTGCAAATAAGTCAAAACTCTTACTTTGAAGCAGAGGGAATATGGTGAAGAAAAAGGTGATTTCACGTGAATGGATAGTCTGGCAGAGGTACAGTATCCAATGACGGTAAAATCCAACAATTTAAATCCATGAAACTTTATTAAATTTCCATTCGCACAAGTAAAATTAAAGGAAATTGCGTTATTGTAGGATGGTCCAAAATAATCCAATAGGCCGAAATTCGTGGAGTAATTCACAAATATGTACAAGGAAAAGGGGGAAAATTCCAATATTATTGATAAAAGAAAGATAAGATATACGTTTAACATGGCTGCCGAGATAACGTGTAATTAAGAAAAATCAGGGAATAATGTAGAGCGCATTCGTATGTGTGTGTGTAAAAGTGTATGTGCGTGCATGCGCGGTTGTATATGTATACTTAGCAGGGAATGATTTTAGTACAGTGACCCCCACTGAAAACGCGAAGTCCTGTTTAAAACAAACATATACGCCCATATGTTCATACACACACACACACACACACACATATATATATATATATATATATATATATATATATATATATATATGTATACTACAATTAATGGTAGGTAAAAAAATAAATGAATAATACTATAAAAATATAATGAAATAATTAAAACATATAATAATATAATAATAATAATATAATGTGATGATTAATATATATAATTATAATAATAATAATAATATAATAATGATGATGATTTTTATATAATAATGATTATTATGGGAATTGTACAAACTATTATTCAGTAGAAACTGAAGATGCGGAAGACTTGCCCGAAATTTGTTCCAAGAGTTATCTATCCTTGTCACAGGTTATTTGACAAAGATGAAATTAAAGACACTTCTTCACTTTCCCTATAGTTTATATTTTGTCAGTGTGACATTTGGTTATTCTTTAAGCCAAAGAAACAGCTTTGAATGTGTCATTATAAAACAATTTGACAGAGATAGGAGGATATGGAGAAGATCATTGACACACTCACACAAGAGTACTTCAATACGACGATTCATAAGTTGTTAGAACGATTCAGGGTCAATTACTTTGAAGGGGTCTAGAGTTTCTATGTTTGTATTATTATTAAAATATCCATACGAAAAAACGCGTGGATAAAAATGGTCTATACATGTATGAGGATACGTAGTTCCATAATTGCTTGGAAAACTGCCAAGTGTTATGTGATAGGTGTCGCTGTTCCGAATTGCGAAAATAGGTTTTGTTGTTTTAAGATCATTATATAGATTATATGTAGCGAGTTTCTTCAGGTATATCAGCCAGGATGAGAATAATTTTCTTGACATTTAAAATAATGCAAAATTTCTTTTCTTATCGCATTCCGAAATATTTATTCGATATTGATTGAGGAAAATCCAGTTATTCTTTGGAATAGAATTTTGATCATAACGGATAATCAGAATAGATAACAGAGATCCTTTCATCTGTGTAGTCTTTACATGCCAACATAGCTGAGAATTTACAATAGAATTACGAATCCTATATACTTAATGATGTCAGGCCATCGATAAAATCTGAATCAGTACTTTTGAAACAACATTATTTCCTTTCGTTGAGATATTTTTCTAATTTTATTTATTTTCTTTAGTTTCTAAGATATAATCCGTAAAAAAGACATTGGTTTTGTAGGCTTGTGAGCCACATTGAAATGCAAATGACGTTTCTAGTGACATACGTTTATTTTCTCGATCAGTTATACGTTATAGGATATCTTAGACAAATTTAAAACATGTCATCTTGTACCGAATAGATAATGTATATATTTGGCATAATAGCACTGGTCAACACAATATTTTTGGCAGTCAAAGTAAGACTGGTTTCTGGGGTTTTCAAGGACGCTGAATCCGAATCTGACATTAGTTTTTTCAAATTTGCTCTAGTTTTTTGAGATATAACAGGGGGGTCGTTTGTCTGAAATCACCCATTCGCGACCATAGCTAAACGTACAAAAAACGGCTAAATAGTGCATAAATGTCAGATATTGATTTTATGATAATCTTAAACCACATAGACAGTGTAAAATCTCAATCTAACAAATTAAGTTAGATATAACATCATTTCATTTATCCTATAACTGAACACTTTTCATAGATTTCGAGGATATAAAAAAAACTTGCTAAAAATTTGCTGAATTTTAATTCTCCAAGTGAAAAAAAACATTTACATAATCAGTTATATATCATTAATTAATGCAAAGCATTATACACTAGATTCTTAGTTACAATGAACACACAAAACAATATTTTATTCACAAAACTAAAATTGACGTTTATACGATTTTCCCTTGTGAGCAACTTTTGGGCAGTCTCTCAAAAGGTTCCAGCAGTAGTCTGCCATCATGTGCTCATCCCATTTGCCTTGATACCTCTCTTCCATTGTTTTGATGTCTTGATGGAATCTCTCTCCCTGCTCCTGACTGTAATCACCAAGATTACCAGGAAATCTGTCGAGGTGGCTAAACAAGAAATGAACTTTAATGCTCATATTTGCCCCTAGTTTTCCGTATGCAGTAAGCATCTTACGGACCAATTGCTTGTAATTGTCAGCTTTGTGATTTCCCAAAATGTTTGTCACTACATCTGTGAAGGACACCCAAGCATTTAACTCAACAGTGTTCATATGATTAGTGAAGTCAGAATCCCTCATGAGCGTTCGAATCTGAGGTCCATCGAAGATGCCACCTTTAGTTTTTTCGATGGAAAGACCTGGAAATTGCCTGCATATGTACTTGAAGCAATCCCCATCCTTGTTCAACGCCTTAACAAACTGCTTCATGAGCCCTAGTTTTATGTGCAATGGAGGGAAGATGATTCTATCCTTGGGTACCAAAGGCTCATTGATGACGTTGGCTGTGCCGACTTCGAGACTTTCTCGTTCTGGCCAGTTCTCCCTTCTCCAGTGCTGGATTCTTGCTCTGCTATCCCACAAACAAAGAAAGCAGGGATACTTTGTGTGCCCATTTTGCTGACCAAGCAGACAATTGACCATTTTCAAGTCCACACACATCAGCCATTTATGAGTGTTGTAATTCAGCTTTTCAAGAACAAATTTGATAGCATCATACTTTTCTTTCATCTTGGTAGAATAGCCAATTGGTACAGGAGCAAACTTATTGCCATTGTGCAAAAGTACTATTTTTAGACTTGCTTTCGAGCTATCTATGAAGAGACGCCAATCTGCTGGGTCATATGATGAGATCCCCATGCAGTTAAGAGGTGCAGAAACGTCATTACAAAAGACCAGGTCGTCTTCTTTAGAAAAGAAACGAAGCAAGCTGCCTTCCCTTGTCCTATAGTATGTTACTTTTGTGCCAGAATCAAGAATATTTTTCTCTTGGAGTCGTGATGCACGAAGTTCAGACTGCTCCTTCGACAAACAAAGGCCTCGCACTAGGTCATTAAGTTGAGATTGATTGAAAAGCTGAGGGCCATTTGAGCGTTCTTCGTGGTCACTACAGCTATCATCACTTGATATTGAAAGATCAGCTGGAATATCTTCGGTTTCATCGATTTCAGGCAAACTGGTGAAAACAGGCACAGGTAGATCCTCAGAGTGCCCAACAGGACGGATAGCAGAATCCAGGCTCGGATACTGCCAATTTGCTTTCTTGTGCTTGTTAAACCCCGTCATGTCATTGAGACAGAAGTAGCAGTCATCAAAATGATTGTTGGGCTCTCTCCACACCATTGGTACAGCAAACTTCAACTTCAGCTTACCGTTGGTCCAACCGCGGAGACTTTCTACACAGGTTTTGCACACCATATGTGGGGCCCAAGACTTGTCTTGGTCACCAAGTATCATATCGAAGTATGCTTTGTACGCCCTCTTGACAAAGTCTGTAATATTCCTCTTTTGTTGTGCCATCATATACTGTCCACAGATGTAACAAAAGACATCCGCTTCATATCTGCAACATCTTCTAGAAGAACTCATTTTCTCTCTGGAACTCATTTTCAACTGTGGAATTAAAAAGAAAATTCTTAATTACTGTTTAATTTATACTGCAACTATATTTATGGAACATGTTATTAAGTAATTACAGTATATAATTATATAAAAATTCTCCCTATATAAATAATTATATAAAAATTCTCCCTGAAATACTTCAATATGTACATAATCATTATAATGATTCAATAATATCAGAAAATTATTATTTACTGCTTCTTTATTGAAGTATTTCAGGGAGAATTTTAGCAGTTTATGCTTATTTGGAGCTATCAGTTTCTTCTAAACTAGAGCCAATCTGGCAAAAACAATGTTATATTCCTAATCAGCGACCTTCAAAACCCCGGAAAACACTCCTAGATGGTCTGCCAAAGAAAAAAAAGTTTGTTGACCAGTGTAGTGCATCAGATAGAGTATTTCTGATTGCAAGCCACGGGTACCTAGGTTTGGATACTGATTCTATCCTGCTAATGATGTTGAGAAGTGCAAAATGAGAGAAAAATATGACATAAAAGAGATATGAGATTAATCGGAAAAATATTGGGAGAACGTCGTATAAGATAATTGTACAAGGTGTTCGCAAGATTCGTTCAAAGGACTGAAGTTACGGGTCAATACTGAGTTTTCCCCTTTTATACGTTTCTTACTCATCACTTACCTATTCCTAGTAAGGCCCTTTGCTCATTTAGTCAGTATCAGACAACGTCCAGCGATATCATATCGCTTAACAACATTAACAAGTTTGTACAGTATATTTCTTAGACCACTAATCCTCCTGCAAAAGGAGTAAAGTTCAATCACGATACACTAATCAGACCAACATTCTTTTATGCCCATGAAAGAATGGGTTCTATATGTATCCTTGTCTACTTCATTATTAAAGAAAAGGGTTTAGTTGTAATCAAGGGGCAGTACTCGCTTTCTATTATGTTTTTTTTCTACTATGGACAATTGTCTAGTATAATCTGGGGTTAACCATTTAGTTATATAGTAGTTCGTCCACTGGCCCGCGCGCCCTCCGGGGCCCGGGCGACAAGATAAAAGTGCAGTATCTGTTCCAACGGATACTGCAAGCAAAGACCAGATGTGGGGGCAACCCCACATACCTGACCTTTAACCAGCTCCCATTTCCCACCTCTCGGGAGCTGGTCTCCTTTTTCCCTTCCCCCTCCCTTCACTCCTCACATTAAAAATTGGCCTTGTGTCTAATTTGCTCGGTGGGGGAGCAAATAAATACCCCCCTATAGTAGTTCGTCCAAAAGTTCCGACGAAGCAATTAATTCATTTTCTGCAAAAAAAAAAAAAGAAAAAAAGTGAATATATCTATCAGTATTCTTATTTTTTTCAATTGGTTTCACTTTACCGTTGTCTTTTCGAGGGTCCAAATTTTTATTCTTAGATCCGTTTTTCCCGTTCACTTTCATGCTAAGAAAAACGTGCTATAATGAAATTGACCCATCTCGGGAAGTCCATTCCCTTTTATTATTTTTTGTAATTATCTTATTCCATGTTCCCACCTGGTGTCAAAGTTCATACGATGCAGTTTCTTTCTCCATTCTCCCTTAACATATATCATTAAAAAAATGTAAGTCAATTTTATTTTTTATTTGTTCATCTCCTGGACCATGGTCCTCCGGGAACTTTTTCCACTTAGATTACATCGATGTCTTCATTTTTTCTGGTTGAGATACTCTTGGCTATAGGTGAGTTTTGACGAAGGTCACGCTCGCCATCGGTGCAGGCAACCTTGAGGCGTTTCTCACTCTCAAGCTCTTTAACACGTGTTCTCATACGCTACATGACCGCTACCAACATCACAATCAGAACCATTACCAGGATTATCGTACCTCATGCGACTGTAATCCTCTGGAAGATGACATTTGCTTCATTTACATACCTTATCCCTGAATGGCTTCCGGGCCTTGATAAGTGGTGATCACTGTGTAAAAAAAAAAAAAACCTACGTTTTTAACATTGTCTGTAATTTTCTAAATGTTACATTATTTATTATTTTAAAATATTTTTGGCAACTCTGGTCTTTGATCGTCACCTCTCACGATCACAGGACTGGCATCTCTCAATTTCATATCGGCTTACAGGTATAAACCTGTGCCTAGCAATGTTGAGAGCTATATAGTTTATCTCTACCCAGTAATTTGCGTCCAAATTCGTTTAGGTGTTTCCGGAGGGGTGGGGACACATCCAATAGTGGTTTAATATTGTCCAGTAGGATAATACTTTCGAGGACTTTAATCGACGCTCAGAAATTTGTTCCGGACCCACAGGCAATTTTAAACAGCTAAGTGGTGTTTGCTGTACTTTTGATATCTCGCAACTGTTCGTATCTTATGACATTTGGTAACTAAGTATCCTAACTGTAAAGCGTTTACCCACGTTTTTATATGTTAAGTCTACACAATTCTGTTCAATCGGCAGTAACCGGAACAACATATGAAATTCGTGGAAGCATTTCTTCAACAATATTTCTTTGAAAAATTCCATATCTACTTTACCGGATACGTTCTTTATTTATTCATGTAGGACTTGTAATTGGCCAATTATAGTATAAAAAGTTTATTTTTCGTAACCTCAAGCCTCCCAATATTAAATAACGAGAACTCCCCAAATGTGCTCGTAAACTGCTGCATAACTTCACCGAACGTATCGATTATTCGCTCACAATATCGATCAATTTCTCACATATTCTCAAATACACTTGCCTGGCACAGTTCAAAGCTGTTAAGATGCAGAAAGATGCTAAGTGAAATATACCGCCTATTCGTGAAATTCTTACTCGGTAATAGCAAGTTAATAGGGTTTTAAACTTCTTCGAAATCCGAGAAATAAGTTTACCACTTTATGATATTTTTGTTTTCTGAGAACTACTTATTATAATTGCCTTTTTTAATATACGCCAACTGGAGACATCTTAATAAATAGATTGATCGCTGGTTGAGGAACCCAAGCCGTACCCCCATCACTAACCCTGGCGACGCAACTCGAGCGGGACAAGTTGCCCGACTGCATCTCCTGGTAGACAGGCGTCGACAACCCACCCCAACCCAACCGAACATCTACGACCGTTGACCTATTCCAGAGATGACTCCAGCAGCCTCTATTTCAGTGGGTTTATTTTTAAACTGTTGCCCAATAAATCGTGGCAATGATCTCTTCGCCGCCTCATAGGCTAACAGGATCATCGCCGCATTCTGCAATCGAAACACCACTTCCTTTTTGGTCACTGCCTGAAACCAGTCATCCAGTTCTGGATTGCACTTTAGTCTGGGAATAATTAACTACTAAAAAGAGTCCGGAAGGCCTCGGTTATCTTCAGTTTCCTAAATTAATTCTGTTCCCTCTACTTGAATTGTTCCTGAATCGTATCCATCCAATTATTTTGGTTACTTAACGAGTAGTGTAACATGCATGGCGAGGTGGTCAGACTCAACTTTTTCAACTCTCAACTTTCAGTTGGCAAAAACCCGCTCCGCACACGCTCTTAAAATAAGGGAACGACGTGAGTTTGGATGAGGTATCTGTTTTAATTCAGCCAATCAATCTTCATAGCGTCAAAATTGAATTCGCTCTGATTGGCTAAAATGGAAAGATCAAATGTGCATATTAATCAAGCAAATTTTCTATCACAAGCTTTTACAAACAAGCGACCTCTGCATCTTTCATCACGGGTTCATATTCGCCCTGCCAAAAAACTCAAATTTAGACAAACCTGCTAAAATGTACTAAGAAACTGGGTTGTTACAAAGGAATATTTTTTTCATTGTTTGGACTCTTGAGTATGTATTTGTATATATCTGATACGTTTATATATATATATATATATATATATATATATATATATATATATATATATATATATATATATATTTACCAGTGGTGAAAAAACCGGACTAAAGTGCTCAATGTGTAGTCAGAGCAGTATATAGGAAATGTATTACTGTGAGTCCAGAATGAGTTTACAAATTGTTTCAGCTAGAGGAAAATCCTCAAAGAGAGGAAAAATCCAACTAGCATCGTCAGAATTCATAGATGGACTAAGTTATAAAGTCAAATAAGAATGGAAAAATCGTAGATAAAGGGGAGTTAGAAAAGAAGGGGGAGTGGTAGGAAGAGGACGTTGGAGTTTAAAGTAGTAGGAGTGTCTTCAATAAGAGAGGGATTTATAATTAAAAATTAATTATGTGTAAATTCTTATATACGTTTTTTTAACGGTTTAAACTTAAAAGACGCTACTTTTATTGATAACGGCATAAGTAACAGTTAATTTAAAGGATCACCATGGCAACATGTTGGAGAGTTAATGTTAGTGAAGGAACGGGTTGAAAATGGGGTTTAAAGTGATTTATATATATATATATATATATATATATATATATATATATATATATATATATATATATATATATATATACAGGTTCTCGGTTGATTAAGTATGTCTACCTGTGCCGGATATATACACGAGAGTAAAAAAAATGAAAAGAATATTATGTTGTAACAGCAAAATAGTGAACTTTAAAACAAAGCAACTTTTGCGTGTTTCTTTATGTCTGGCTTCCGGTTGAGTTTATTTAAATTGCTGTCGCGTTTCAATAGCTAGTAAGTACACGTAACGCTCATATGAAAATTTAATAGAATAATATGGGTTTAATCAACGTATCTTCTTTAAAATTGTTGCGTAACATGTGTTATGCGTCGTTGGAAGTGCACCCCTCGATGTTGTTTTTTTTTGCACACTTCAACGTGTTCCTTATCGGTTCCTGTATATTTGGAACAAGTGCTTGTGTGACAAAATGTTAGGCTTTGTTAGCGGTTCTTGGTTTTACAAAAGCTTATCTGATTGATACTAAAAATGCAGCATTTTTTTCTGTATAAGCAACGTGTATTTGTAATATTTTCTTAGAATGAAACAGAAAAAATTATGCTACGGATTTTAAGCTTGAACCAAATAGATTATTTAATAGATAAATGTTCTATTATAAGACGTTAACGTAAACGCGTTTAAAAACTGAATATAGAGATATGGTAAATTTATTTTCTTCTATAATGCATGATTTATGAGGTTTCTCAACCTATTTTTATTATAGACAGAATATCATATATACCTAATATAAACTGATTAGATGCTGAAAAGAGAATTTCGTAGTGATTGGATCGGGAGATCGATATTATTTTTCATATTCGAGACGGATCACGTTGTAATGATACATTCTATGTTGTTTGTTAATATAAGTCCGATCATATTAAAACGTTACGGGAATGAACTTGCTGATGAAATGATTGTTAAGAAAATATGAAAAAGGTTATAGAACGTATGATAAGTAAGAAAAGTATAATGAGTTGTCAAAAAGGCTGTTATTAACAACGATTACGGTGTTATATTACCTGTAGATAAAATGTGTGTGCAGCTCTGATTTATTAGAGGGTATTTATTGGGCAGGTTTTTGTACTATTTGACGTATGCCATTGTAAATTACGTAACCGATAAAGATAATCTGGGATGAACATCTGATAAGATTTGATGAATATATCAAAAATGGAAACTTCTCAACCAACACCAGATTGTTTTACTTCACAGCACAATCTCTCAAAGATTTAAGATTATCCCGAAATGTGGGTAGTAAATTTAAATATTTCATTTAATTATGCCCCATTTCGGATAATTTATATGTATTTCCTAACTTGAAGCAATTCCTGTCTTATTTGATGCAGCAGACCGCATACAAAATGAGCCATCTTCATGTATTTACTTTTTTTCCATATTTATACGAGTTGACCTTTAAAATTTCTTGTAGCATTCTGCAAACTGCAGACTAACTTAAATGTCAGCGCCCTCTTGTATTATTCTTGTCCATTCAAAGCGTTCAGTTATTTTATCATATACAAGTAATATTATTTTATTTTAAAAAAATGCTTATTTACAAAAAAAGGATATTCAACAAGCACATTTCTCTCAATCAATAATTAAATAGAAAATCGTATTTTTTTATAAATGTTTGTACATGCTGAAAATTATAAATATAGTTATACAGGATTAGAACGATAAATGAAAACAACACAAACTTTATTTTAAAACTTTTATTGAAAAATTAATTTAGGTTACCTCATTATGTAGTAGAGCTGATATCAATTCAATTCAGCTACACCAACGCCTCGATAGAGTTCCGATATTGGGAGCATGCCTTCCCACTAAACAGGACAGTAGCTCGGCGAATACTTGGCAAGAGGCGACGATAAGGATGGTACAATCACGTTGACGAACCGATTCTCACCAGATCACCGACCCACGTAAAACTTGACCAGTACTAGATGGGTAACTATTGGAGAAGGCGAGGCGCTGTATGTCCTGCGTGGCAAAATACCAGGTTGGAACCTGGCGTTGTTTATCCTTCTCTCGGGGGTAGATAGGCGTCTCTTAAGCCGCTGTAGGTAACCCATCTAGTGATGGCGTCACGATAAAAATATACTTTTGATATCCCAAGCGACGTATAAGTATTCAACTGCGGACAACATTTTAATGTCACTACACACTCGTGTAATGGGTTTAATTCCGGATGCGGAACGTTATGTAGATCATCTGCATAAAAAGAAAGCCGTTCGTTAGTAAAAAGGAAACGGAATCATATCGTATCTTCTAAAGCGAGAATTTTATTTTTTCAACTTCTGTATGAAAGAAAAACTAAGTGCACTCGTTACTTTTTATGTTAAGCATGAGAAATAATAGAAGGGAAGCTGTAAAATGGGATTACTGTTTTCATTCCGTGCGAATGGATTAGAGTGGATTGCAAATAACACTGTTATATTGACAAGACTTTTGTGCCTGTGATCTTTCACAAAAAATGTAAAACATGCTAACGAAAATAACATTATAATGTATAAAATTATTATTATTGTTATCATTAATAATAATAATAATAATAATAATAATAATAATAATAATAATAATAAAATGAAAATTAGATTTTCAATTTAATAAAATCATCACCATCCGATAAATAAGATTTTTTTTCACAAAACGAGAGTTAAACCTGAACTCGTGATGTATATATATTTCCACTTCCGGTTATAAAATAGATGAATATTGCCTGAAGAGAGCTTGGTATGGGTATCTAAAACGGTCCAAATTATAGTGTTTGAAACCAGCAGTACCAATGACTTGTCTCATCGAAAACGTTCTGTATACAATATATATATATATATCGTTTGCTTACGTCATTAATGACTAATCTGATATAATCAAGGAAACAATTCGAAATGAAGTGTTTCTAAATCAAAATATGTCGTCTGATGTCTAAAAGTTGTAAAGAAATACATTTAATAAATGGAATTCCTTTTATCATGTCTATTTCCTTTCCTCCACACGAGGGCAGAGTGTGACACAAGGTCTTTTTTATGTGGGGACCAGGCTGCACCCCCCCACCTCACCCCCCAACAAATTTGGTATTCTAGACAGGAACAGAAATAAAAATTGTCTCGGATATGAAGGATTTCCTTTTCACTGATCGAGCACAGAAAAAAATGACGTGTAACACCAGAACATATACTATACTATGATCTTGGCCCGAAGGCCGTTTTGTATATTGCTTCGATTTTTACACTTAGAATTGATAATTTATATAATTTAGTAGATCATAGGTAATACATGTAAAAGCTAGAATGTTGTTCTTAAAACATTTCGGCCGATTTAACCTTCGAAATTTTTCGGTGAATCTTGTCGAACTCGGGACTCTTTCTGGTGTAAGTTTGAAATCCGTACAGCATTCCAAACGAAACAATTTATTAAAATGAGAGACCTAGCGTTATGTGACGAACTCGATTGTGAATTACGCATGACATCTACCTAATTAGTTTAGCGCATTTATTTTCAACTAAGCATGGAAATAAATAATTATATCTTCCACGCAGTTGACACGATTTATAATATTTTAAATATAGAGTAAATAGTACATATTGCAAAATAATACGTACTGACTTGTCCAAGTCTACTTGGAGTCGTTATAATCTTACACAGTTGTTAATTGGTTTCCGAGCGAATAATTCCGTTTAACTCAACTTATTTTTATTTTAACATCGTCACGTTTCGTGTTAGCTATGCATAAGCAAACAATGTTAAAATAAGCGCCTACGTGTATAAACATAAGTTTCAATATTACACGTGCATTTTAACAAATTAAGAGATGCACTACAAGGTGAAGAACCAGCAGGACATCGTTTCCATAATCGGGAAGGTCTGCATATGTGTTGGGTTGAAATATCAATAAAACTTGTAAAATATATTTTCTGTTATAAAATTGAACTATTATAAAAATAAACAATTCATTATGTAACATAAAGAACCAACAAGATGTGATTAATAGAGCTGGGACAACAGAATATTTTTTCATCCTTTTGACTCTCTAGTATGTATCAAACACACGTCGACACAGTTAATCAACCGAGAACCACTTCCGTCTATATAAAAACTTATAATATATAAATGGATATATACTCAAGAGTCAAAACAATAAACAAATATTTTGTTGTCACATCCCTATTTATTAATACTGAAACTGAATATTTTTCATAAATTGGATGCTTTGATATTATATATATATAAACCAGATGCTTATTCTATTGGCTTCTGTACAACACTACATACATGTGAGACTTTCAACCTCTATAGAATGTTTACTTCTTAGCTATTACATATTTTCTTAGAAAACTTAGAATAAAATAAAAAAATAAGTATTATCGTGTCTCTATTTTCAAATATTTCTTCACGCTTAACAAAATACATTCTTACCGAGGCGTAGAAATATAAAGCAAAATTTCTCTATATCATTAATTTCCTTTGGTAAAACGGAGGACCACTGGGCAGTTGAAGATTTCCGAAGCACTTTAAGCCAATACTTATTACACTATGGATCGATAACGGCGACATGCTTCCATTTCCGTTTGATGGAAACTTCCTTTATTTCTTTCTTTTTATTTGCAGACTATCAATCCCAAGAGCAATAGGAGCCCTATATCATGTCTGAAAGTGATACAATGTTTACCGCCACTCTGTTAGCCCTGCTCTTTACTGATTCAAGTTGTGGCAATGGAGTCATTGCCAGTAGGATCAGAATGCACATTCAGACTGCATAATGTTTGAGGGCACAGCTCAACTACCAGGCACTGTCGTGTGCCCTGCTTCTGTAACAATAAACGAGAATAACGAACGCATAATCTAATTCTCCAATCCATTGTGTGTAATTCATACGTGTACTAATAAGTTAATCAGAATCAGTATGATAATATTATCAAATGCATCAATGATATTTCAGTTGTAGACTCCGAATGGTGCATAAAGATCAGTTGGCGCCACGTTTTCTGCTCGCGTTCCACGATCATTGAGACGACGATGCGTAGTCTCCGGCTCAAAATGCAGTGCGTCGACAAAGACAAAGGCAGTTCACGGTGGGTTTGCCGGTGTATGCAACCCGATGAAGATGAGGCAGCCATGCGCAAAAGCTGGCGAAATCAGCATCGATTATGACAACATAGCCATCTCAATTATAGGTATTGTGGAAATGTGACTCAGGTTTGATAATCACTGGCGACTAACAGGGCTTGAAGTAATAGTCAGAGGTTAGGATGAGGCTTAGATTTGCATTAATCGTGATTAAGGAGCGTGTCTGTGTCAAAGGTAAAGATGAAGGGGTTAAGACCCAATAAAGATATAACGAATGAAATATATATATATATATATGTATATATATATATATATATATATATATATATATATATATATATATATATATATATATATATAGGAAAAAGGCTTTTTTAATACAGCATAGTGATTATATATACAGAGAAATAGAAAGAGATGGATAATTAACAAAAATCACAAACACACACATACACACACACATATATATATATATATATATGTATATATATATATATATATATATATATATATATATATATATATATATATATATATATATGGTACAATAAATTTGTAGTTTTGTGCATTGGTATTCATATTAAGCCCCTTTCATTTATTTATTAAAAAAATAAAACTGCGTCATTTATTGGTCGTAGAATTGCGTTTATCTGCAAAAGACCTAACAAATTAGCATATTCTTTTAAACATTTATTTTAATGTATTTCAATTGTTTTTTCCGGTTTTCTTTTTGGTATGATCATCTTTAATTAACAATTACGTATAATTAAATTAATGCAAACATTCTACATGATTTATACTTGCATACATGCGTAACATTTGCGTAAAATGTTGACAGTAAACACAAACCTCTTTCTATACATGTTCATGTATGCGTATATATATATATATATATATATATATATATATATATATATATATATTTGTTTTAAAAACAATAATCCTACTAAACTACTACGACGTTTTTGTCTAAATACATGAAGCTTAATTTATAGCGTATTCGAACCGAAGAGTAATCAGTGCAAAATTATGAAAATTAAAAAAAAAAATGTAGTTGCCGGATGAAGGTCGTACGATGGTATAATATGCACGCGTTACGTAATATTTATTGCCGCACTCTTTATATATCTAGGCTTGCAGCTAACATGTCTTTATATTTCAGGCAGTAACCTCAAATCACTTTATAAATCGTAAGCGAAACCATTTGGTTTTGATGATCGGTGGTGAGCAGATGTAAAGTATGTGACATAATAAGAGAAGGTAACACATACACATTCCAAAACCCAGCACAAACATTCAAAATAAAAAAGGATCTAAATTGCACCTCCAGAAATGTAGTATATGCACTAAGATGCACAAAATGCAGCAAATCCTACATAGGCGCCACCAAAGATTTCAGCAATAGAGTGGTCTTACATAAGAGCAACATCAAAATTGCAGATAGCAGACACCTCTATGTTTCCAAACACGTACACACATGCAGTGAAATCAGCTTCAAAATAATGCCAATCCTCCAAACAGACAATAATTTTTATTTACTTACACAGGAAAAAAACTGCATCACCAGATTCACTCATGAACTTAACAGAGCCTAATATCATCACACAAACACATGACATGCAAGGTACACTCGCATGCATATACATACACATACACATATACACACCCACACATAAATCAGAACCGACACATTAAAACACACGTGCGCGTATACAACCACACACATACATAACACCACTATCTTTAATACAACACACTGAACACTACCAACCCTACTTAACCTCGAAACCAACAACACTAGGACACACCTAGAACCATAGTATAATATCTGTTCCAACACCTCGTCCCTCCTCAGTCAGTGGAGGAGAACCCCCTCATGACTGAACCAACTATCAGTCCTTCTATCATCCCCCTCCCATACCTATACCCCCTCCAATATCCCCCCTCTGGGAAACAAAATCTTCCCCACACTAGGAACCGATCCTGGGTCTGGCCATACCCACATGGGGAGACAAATAAATAGAAACATTAAAAAATCCCCTATACATATTTTAAATACACCCCTCTTTCTAAACAAACATAATATATGGAATACCCGAAAAGACTAAAACGAAAAATCACAATACTAAAATCAAAGAATCCAAAAAATAAATATCAAAATATAATGAAAGCACCCCTACCCTTATTTAAGAAGAGCTGCCCCCCTGCTAACACATACACATTAGTAACGACCTCGGATCACAGTCGCCTTCCTAAGGAAGCAAATAACCTCATAACACTATAAAACAATATACACATTCCCAAACCAATAAAAGCAAACACACACACGCACACACACACAAACACACACAAATACGCACACACACACCCTACCCCACCCTAAAGGAAAAGAAAAAGAACATTAGCAGAAAGAGAGAGCGACTACAACCAGGTCAGCGATCTCCCTCTACTAGCCAATAAAAGAGTAATAAAAATTGAGCATGCCAATGAATAATAAACACTTATAAGCCCCCCCCCTTAAAAAAAACTTCAAATTAACTACGAAAAATGCCATTTTTGCATCTCCAACACATTTGAAAATAATTTCTGACGAGAACGCTTCACAGAACGTCTTAAACGCGGGTAAAAACGATTTCAATTACTTAAAAACATTATGGCAATGATCCAAACATAATTCTCAATGAAAAACCAAGACACGGAATAATAAAATAATGTTAAAAAATACACATTGTTTGTGACTACTCCCTTAATTAAATATACATCTTTCTTTCGTTGGAATTTCTTAACCCATTATATACATATATATATATATATATATATATATATATATATATATAGAGAGAGAGAGAGAGAGAGAGATAGGAAGATAGATAGATAAGTAGAAAGATATATAGATAGATAGATAGATAGAGATTTAGGTGCGCATCTGTGCATACGTATGCATGTGTGTGTATTATAGGTGTTATTTGAAGCAGCATATAACGATAACTTCGGACGATGAAGCAAATATTTAGAATGCTAAATCTTTTTCTCTTAATATAAGCACATATATTTAATCTTAACACGGGGATTCGGTTTCATTCTTCCTCAATACACAGGGGTACATGATAGTCAATGTGGTCTTTATTGTAAGTAGAATTTAGTGTATATATATATATATATATATATATATATATATATATATATATATATATATATGCACAATAAATAAAGAACGACATCAACTTCTATGGCTACTGGAGCCAGACATTTTGATAAACATTTTCAGATAATATTAAACTCCAAAAATATATCATCACCAAAATTTACTTAGTGCTTTCTGTTGGTAGGATACTATTATCGTGCCAGTCAAAGTAGCCTTAAGAATTAACCAAAAAAAATATAGGCTTCTTAATCTCCGACTCACTTTATTCAATTTTAGTACGGAGAAAGAAATACTCGGCAATTAAAAACAATGATAATACACACCCACGTTCGACGGTCACGCATTTAAGGTAGGCAGACACCTTTAACACAATTTTTTTTAACATGCACATATATACATACATAAAAACACACACACACATGTATATGTATATATATATATACATATACATATATATATATATATATATATATATATATATATATATATATATTAGTAATGAGACGATTCCAATATTTCTTTCCGATACTGATACAATTACCGATGTTGTATTGCGATTGCGATTCTTCATAAATATCTGAACATTCAAATTTAGATTTTTTTTTAAATTTAATTTACTTGAATTACCGCTAGTGTCATGTGTAATCTACATAAATTTATCCGGGCGTAAAATTTTATCCGTGCTCATCGATGATTTAAAGATTAACGTAATATTGGTAACTTCCAATTTATAATATAGTATTAATAATTAATAAGAATTAATAAGAATAATTAAGTTACTACCGGCAGTGAAACAAATTCAAGTAAATGAAAAAAGTAAAAGATTCGTTTTTATCATAAGCCTCAGCTTTTTTGTTCAGATTCTGACACTGATTCCGATATCTGCACACCTATTGAATTTCCAGGTTCTCGATTGCGATTATGCTTACAACACTTATATATATATATATATATATATATATATATATATATATATATATATATATTATGTTTTATTTTCTTGTCTTTTGTCTGCTTAGTTACACGTGTTTCCATTACCGCATTGTATCACAGATCCAATGACTTAATTAGATTTTACAGAAATAATTATTATGATTAAGAAAAAAGATATTAAAAAAAGCAGAGACAAAACACAAAAAAGTCGGTTATCAAAACATGTGTAATTAAGCAGATAAGACAATAATAAAAGATATCTATATATTTGCTCTACATTAATATTGAGCAATCTCTGCAGGTTTTTACTAAGTACCAGTATCTGGCGTATATATATATATATATATATATATATATATATATATATATATATATATATATATAGATAGATAGATAGATAGATAGATAGATAGATATAGATGTATATATATATATAAGACATTAGAAGTACATTTTATCAGTCAATCATATAATACTAGCGGGGTACCCGGCATTGCCCGGGTGTTTATAGGTGTGTGGGGGGGTAGGCGGAACAAAGAAGAAACTTCACCCTGTTTAAATATAGAAAAAAGATGTTAAAATTCTTAAAAATTAAAACAAACAAAAATTCATAAAAACGTGTAAGATATTTTTTAATAAATCGTATCTCAAACGATTTATATATTTTAAATAAAAATATTAACGTATCCAAAATATCAGAATTATTATAGAATATGGGCGACAACAAGAGAGAAGAGACAACAATTTCTATATAAGGAAATATACGATATTTTATCTAGACTAATTAGTAATGGTTACTAAATTATGAATATTAACTTAACCCAGTCATTTACATAACTATTATCAATTGATCTGAGGTAATCTCGTCAGCATCAGACAAAGTCAATCTCTTTGCCAAGAACATTGTAGCTAACTCTATGTTGGCGATCAAGGCCGTCCACCTCCAATATTTCCTCCTGTATAAGAAAACACGCTGTGTGATATACAAATATCTGTACCTGATGTTGCCAAGCTAATCAAATACCTTAATTACAGTAAAGCTAACGGTCGTGATGGTATTTCAATTATAGTACTTAAAAGACTTGAACCAGCACTAGCACCCATCCTTACGAAACTGTTTAAACGTTGTCTTAAGAAGAATTGCCTCCCATCACCCTGAAAAATCTCATCAGTATGCCCTGTATTTAAGCATTCAGGTGATCAGTCATCTCCTTCTCAGTACATGCAAATAAGTATCTTGAACATCACGATTAAGTTGCTGGAAGCTGTGCTAAATAGCGAAGTAGTCAGCCATCTCAGCAAAATAACCCTTTTTGTGACACTCAATATGGTTTCCGTTCTGCTAGATCTACAGCAGATGTGCTTACAGTTATATATCATAGGATTAGCGAATCTCTCGATGGAGCCTACCTTTCTAGGGCAATTGCTCTTGACATCTACAAGGCCTTTGATAGAGTATGGCATAAAGTTTTACATCACACGATCTCCAGCTACGGTATAGCTGGAAATTCATTCTCAATTATTAAATCATTTCTCACTGATACGTTCCTAAAGTAGTGGTTAATGGGCAAAAAGCAGAAGCTCTCAGTATTAATGCTGGAGTCCCTCAGGGGTCCATACTTGGTCTAACTCTCTTTCTGATCTACATTAATGCTCTTCCAAATCGCATCCTTACATCATCCGTAGACATTTATGCTGATGACACTACTATCTATAGTAACACGTCTAAGACGGTAAACAACAAAGGTATCTCTTATTCCCTCTCCTCTGATCAAGTAAAATGGGGAAAGAGGTGGCATGTTTCTTTAAATGCATCTAAAACCAAGTTTCTCTCTTTACACCATCAACGCTCTGATCTACATCTGGCATGAATTGAAATGAATGTGTCTCGTCTTGGCGAGCCTCATGTTTTAACAAGCTTGTGGGCTTGACCATTACTCCTGATCTTAAATGGAACACATACATTAAATCCGTTGCCAAAGCCGCTGGAAAAATGGTGGGATCCTTCTATCGATTCAGTAGATATCTCACTGCATAGTATTTCTCTATCTATATAAGAGCCAGGTACGACCAAGCATGGATTACTGTTGCCACATCTGGTCAGGAGCTGCTAGAAAGGACTTGTCCTGTCTTGATAGAGTTCAGAATAGAATTCGTAGCCACGTAGGGGGTCCTTTTCTCTTTCCTGCAACCTCTTTCTTACAGAAAAGATGTTGCGAGTTTGTCTCTGCTTTATCGTAATTTTCATGGGAAGTACTTGGCTGAGATCCAATCTATGTCACCTCTCGCAATACTTTTACAAGAAACACTCGTCTAGCTGTAAACACTATCACTAATTACCCCACTCTTTATCTGTGCCTAATACTAAACGTAGATTCCTTAAGCAAAGATTCTTTCTTAGAACTGCATGCCTATGAGATTGTCTTCCGTTTACCTGTTTCCCAGCTGACTACAATATGGTTGTCTTCAAGTCACACCTAAACAAGTTTTTGATGAGCCGTTCCATATAAGTTAAGAAAGTTACTATGAAAGTTAACCATGACTATATTGTCGAATTTCTACTGTATAGTCTTTAACCCTTATCCTCGAGTGGCCTCTTTGTCTTGATAATGGGGATGCCTATGAAAAAAAGAAGTGAAAGGTTAGTTACGCCATTTTTTTCGCTTTTCGCTGTTTTTTTTTCTCGTCCATCATTTTTTCCCTAATGTTTTTGTGTTTTTTCCGGTTAAATAAGTTTTACGTTTGTTTGCTGTTTTTTTGTTTTGTTTTGCTTTTGTTCTTCTTTTGTTTTGTTTTTCTTTTGTTTTTCTTTTGTTTTGTTTTGCTTTAGTTTTGCTTTTGTTTAGTTTTGTTTTTGTTTAGTTTTGTTTTGCTTTTAATTTTGTTTTGTTTTGTTTTGTTTTGTTTTTGTTTTGCTTTTGTTTTGTTTTGTTTTGCTTTTGTTTTGTTTTGTTTTGCTTTTGCTTTTGCTTTTGTTTTTGTTTTGTCTTGCTGTTGTTTTGTTTTGTTTTTGTTAAGTTTTGTTTAGTTTTTGTTTTGTTTTTGTTTTTGGTTATTATTTTTTGTTTTTGTTTAGTTTTGTTTTTTTTTAGTTTTGTTTTGCTTTTGTTTTTGTTTTGTTTTGTTTTTGTTTTGTTTTGTTGGTTTTGTTTTTGCTTTTGCTGTTTTTTGCTTTTGTTTAGTTTTGATTTAATTTTGTTTTGTTTTGTTTTGTTTTTGTTTTTGTATTGGTTTTGTTTTGTTTTTGTTTTGTTTTGCTTTTCCTTTTGTTTTGTTTTGTGTTGCTTTTGTTTAGTTTTGTTTTATTTTTGTTTTTTGTTTTGCTTTTGTTTTGTTTTGTTTTGTTTTTGTTTTGTTTTGTTTTTGTTAATTTTTTGTTTTGTTTTTGCTTTTGTTTGGTTTTGTTTCGCTGTTGTTTAGTTTTGTTTTGCTTTTGCTTTTGCTTTTGTTATTGTTTTGTTTTGTTTTGATTTTGTTTTGCTTTTGCTTTTGTTTAGTTTTGTTTAGTTTGGATTTTGTTTAGTTTATTTTTGTTTTGCTTTTGTTTTGCTTTGTTTTTTTGTTTTGCTTTGTTTCTTTTTGTTTTGCTTTGTTTTGTTTTGCTTTGTTTTGTTTTGTTTTGTTTTGCTTTTGTTTTGTTTTGTTTCTAGTTGTTTTTGTTTTGTGTTGCTTTTGTTTAGTTTTGTTTTGTTTTTGTTTAGTGTTTTTTGTTTTGTTTTGATATTTTTTTGTTTGTTTTGCTTTTTAGTTTTGTTTTTGTTATTTTTCCTTTTGCTTTGTTTGTTTGTGTTTTGTTTTGTTTTTGTTTTTTGTTTTGCTTTTGTTTTGGTTTTGTTTTGTTTTTGTTTTGTTTTGTTTTGTTTTGTTTTTGTTTTTGTTTTGTTTTTGTTTTGTTTTGCTTTTGTTTTGATTTTGTTTTGCTTTTGTTATGTTTTTGTTTTGCTTTTGTTTTTGTTTTGTTTTGTTTTTCTGTTGTTTTGTTTTTGTTTTGTTTTGTTTTGTTTTGCTTTTGTTTTTGTTTTGTTTTGTTTTGCTTTTGTTTTGTTTTGATTTTGTTTTGCTGTTATTTTGTTTTTGTTTTGTTTTGTTTTGCTTTTGTTTTTGTTTTGTTTTGTTTTGTTTTGCTTTGCTTTTGTTTTTGTGTGGTATTTTGTTTTGTTTTGTTTTTTTTGTTTTTGTTTAGTTTATTTAGCTTTTTCATTTGCTTTTGTTTTTGTTCTTTTAGTTTTTTTTTGTTTTGTTTTGCTGTTGGTTTGGTTTTGTTTTTGTTTAGTGTTTTTGTTTTGTTTTGCTATTGTTTTTGTTTGTTTTGCTTTTTAGTTTTGTTTTTGTTATTTTTCCTTTTGCTTTGTTTTGTTTTTGTTTCGTTTTGTTTTTGTTTTTGTTTTTTTTTTGTTTGGCTTTTGTTTTGTTTTGTTTTGTTTTGATTTTATTTTGTATTTGTTTGTCTTTGTTTTGTTTTGCTTTTGTTTTTGTTTTGTTTTTGTTTTGTTTAGTTTTGCTTTTGTTTTGTTTTGATTTTGTTTTGCTGTTGTTTTGTTTATGTTTTGTTTTGTTTTGTTTTGCTTTTGTTTTTGTTTTGTTTTGTTTTGCTTTTGTTTTGTTTTTGTTTAGTTTTTTTTAGTTTTGTTTTGTTTTTGTTTTTGGTTACTTATTTTTTGCTTTGGCTTTATATTTTGTTTTTGTTTTTTTTTGTTTTTTGTTTTGTTTTGGTTTTGTTTTTTGTTTTTTGCTTATATTTTGCTTTTCTTTTATGTTTTGTTTAATTTTGTTTTGCTTTGCTTTGTTTTGTTTTTGTTTTGTTTTCTATTTGTTAAGTTTTTTTTGCTTTTGCTTTTGCTTTTGTTTTTGTTTTTTTTGTTTTTTTGTTTTGTTTTTGTTTTGTTTTGTTTTGTTTTTCTTTTGCTTTTGTTAAATTTTGTTTAGTTTTTGTTTTGTTGCTTTTGTTTTTGTTTTGTTTTGTTTTGTTTTTTGTAGTTTTGTTTTGCTTTTGCTTTCTCTTTTGTTTTTTTGCTTTTTTTGTTTTTGTTTTGTTTTGTTTTTGCTTATGTTTGGTTTTTGGTTTTGTTTTGTTTTGCTTTTGTTTAGTAATTGTTTGCTTTTGCTTTTGCTTTTGTTTTTGTTTTTTTTTTTGTTTTGTTTTTGTTTTGTTTTGTTTTGCTTTTGGTTTTGTTTTGTTTTGTTTTTGTTTTGTTTTGTTTTGCTTTTATTTTGCTTTTCTTTTATGTTTTTTTTTGTTTTGTTTTGCTTTGCTTTTGTTTTTGTTTGGTTTTTGCTTTTGTTTTTGTTTTGTTTTACTTTTTTTTTGTTTTTGTTAAGTTTTGTTTAGTTTTTGTTTTTGGTTATTTTTATTTTGTTTTTGTTTAGTTTTGTTTTGGTTTTGTTTTTGTTTAGTTTTGTTTTTGTTTTGTTTTGTTTGTTTTTGTTTTTGCTTTTGCTTTTTTTTTTGCTTTTGTTTAGTTTTTGTTTTTTTAGTGTTAGTTTTCTTTTGTGTGTGCTTTTGTTTTGTTTTGCTTTTGTTAAGTTTTGATGTTATTTTCTTTTGTTTTGTTTTTGCTTTTGTTTTGTTTTGTTTTGCTTTTCCTTTGTTTTGTTTTGTGTTGCTTTTGTTTAGTTTTGTTTTGTTTTTGTTTTTTGCTTTGCTTTTGTTTTGTTTGGTTTTGTTTTTGTTTTGTTTTGTTTTTGTTTTTGTTTAGTTTTTTTTGTTTAGTGCTTTTGTTTTGTTTTGCTATTGTTTTTGTTTGTTTTGCTTTTTAGTTTTGTTATTGTTATTTTTCCTTTTGCTTTGTTTTGTTTTTGTTTTGTTTTGTTTTGTTTTGCTTTTGTTTTGGTTTGTTTTGCTTTTGTTTTGTTTTGCTTTTGTTTTGCTTTTGTGTTGTTTTTGTTTTGTTTTGTTTTGTTTTGTTTTGCTTTTGCTTTTGTTTTTGTTTTGTTTAGTTTTTGTTTTGTTTTGATTCTGTTTTGTTTTGATTTTGTTTTGTTTTGTTTTTGTTTTGTTTTGTTTTGCTTTTGTTTTGTTTGAATTTTGTTTTGTTTTGTTTTGTTTTTGTTTGGTTTTGTTTTGCTTTTGTTTTGTTTTGATTATGTTTCGCTGTTGTTTTGTTTTTGTTTTGTTTTGTTTTGTTTTGCTTTTGTTTTTGTTTTGTTTTGTTTTGCCTTTGTTTTGTTTTGTTTTGTTTTTTTTGCTTTTGTTTTGTTTTGCTTTTGTTTTGTTTTGCTTTTGTTTTGCTTTTGTTTTGTTTTGCTTTTTTTTGTTTTGTTTTGTTTTGTTTTTGTTTAGTTTTGTTTTGTTTTTATTTTGTTTTGATTTTGTTTTGCTTTTGATTTTGTTTTGTTTTGCTTTAGCTTTTGTTTTGTTTTGTTTTTGTTTTGCTTTTGTTTTTGTTTTGTTTTGCTTTTGTTTTGCTTTTGTTTTGTTTTTGTTTTGCTTTTGTTTAGTTTTGCCTTGCTTTTTTTTAGTTTTGTCTTACTTTTGTTTAGTTTGGATTTGTTTTTGTTTTGTTTTGTTTTACTTTTGTTTAGTTTGGATTTGTTTTTGTTTTGTTTTGTTTTGTTTAGTTTTGTGTAGTTTTGTTTTGTTTTGTTTTGCTTTGGTTTTTGTTTGTCTTTTGTTTTTGTTTTGCTTTTGATTTGTTTTGTTTTGTTTTTTGTTTTTGTTTTGTTTTGTTTAGTTTTGCTTTTGCGTTTGCTTTCGTTTAGTTTTGTTTTGTTTTTGCGTTTGTTTTGCTTTGTTTTGTTCTGTTTAGATTTGGTTTAGTTCAGCTTTGCTTTTGTTTAGTTTAGTTTTACTTTTGTTTTGTTTTGCTTTTATTTTGCTTTGCTTTGTTTTGTTTCGTTTTGTTTTAGTTTAGTTTAGTTTTGTTTTTTCTTTGCTTTGTTTAGTTTTGTTTGTGCTTGGTTTAGTTTTTTTTTTGCTTTTTTTAATTTTGCTTTGCTTTTGTTTTGCTTTTATTTTTCTTTGATTTGTTTTTTTGGTTTAGTTTTGTTTTGCTTGGCTTTGTTTTGTTTTGCCTTTGTTTAGTTTTGTTTAGTGTTTGTTTTGTTTAGTTTTGTTTAGTGTTTGTTTTGTTTAGTTTTGTTTTGATTTTGCTTTGCTTTGTTTTGTTTTTGTTTTGTTTTGTTTCGTTTTGATTTTCTTTGCTTTGTTTTGTTTTGTTTTTGTTTTGTTTTATTTAGTCTTGTTTTTGTTTTGGTTTGTTTTGATTTTGTTTTGATTTTGTTTTGTTTTGTTTTATTTTGCTTTGTTTTTGTTTTGTTTTGTTTTTGTTTGCTTTTGTTTTGCTCTGTTTTTTTTAATTGTTTTGTTTTGTGTTGTTTTCCTTTTGTTTTGTTTTTTTTGTTTTGTTTTTATTTGTTTTGTTTTGCTTTTGTTTTGTGTTGTTTTTTTGACGGTTTGGTAAAGAAGTTTATTTTTTTCATTTCATTTTTTTCCATTACTATTGGTTCCTATCTTGCCCTTTTGACTACTCTACACTCTTTAACCCTTATCTTTTAGTGGCCGATATGCCTTGATAAGTGTTGGCGCCTATGAAAAAAATTAATATATATATATATATATATATATATATATATATGCATATATATATATGTTTTTGGAACCTATGCATATTCAATTAGTGGTAACATTTTATTTATCCTATTTTTAAATCCATTAAGCTTCAATCTAAAAAATAACACACGGGTATATTACAAAATTTGTAAATGCCATTTTATTTTAGTTTAACTTAAATGAGATCTTGTCTTCTGATAATTTAACAGCGAAAAAACAATTAAAAAAATGTACATCATAATAACATGAATGATTATGCGCTATGAAATATGTATGTATGGAATGTAACATAAAACAATAAACCGTTGGATTGACAAAATCTTGAAGTTTATGATATAGACTTTATATATACGTACCCACATATATATATATATATGTATATAAATGCTTCTTTATGAGAACAGCACGCCAGTGGAATTGTCTTCCGTTTTCCTGCTTTCCGGCTGACTACAATATGGTTGTCTTCAAGTCTTACGTAAATAAGTTCTTGATGAGCCGTTCCATGTAAGTTAACAAATTTACCGAATTTTCATTACTAATGATGAATATATTGCCAAATTTCTACTGTACACTCTTTAACCCTCATCCTCGAGGACCTCTTGATCTTGATAATGTGTTGATTACTGTGTAAAAATATATATATATATATATACATGATAATATATGCATGATAATATATGCATATAGGTACAGACATATATAAATACGAGTATGTATATATATATATATATATATATATATATATATATGTGGTGTGTGTGTGTATAAATATGCTGCTTATATATGCGTATAGGTACAGACATATATAAATACGTTTGGGTGTATATATATATATATATATATATATATATATATATATATATATATATATATATATATATATGTATATATATACATGAAAAGTGCACACACACACACACATATATATATATATATATTGTGTGTGTACGTGTGTGTATGTGTGGGTGTCTCGCGAGTTTCTGGGACAGTACCAGAGTCTCTCTCTCTATATATATATATATATGTATTTTCATCCAAATTTTCTTAAAGAGGTCACTTTGCATGAAATGAGGCGAAACGGAGATAAACAACAACTCAATTTGGGTTTTCATTTTTATTTTCCTAACATGCAAATACAATTTAATTGGCCTCCTGACAAAATTCACTGTTGTCTGTTCCTCTATTCTCACTTTTCTCCAGAACTATGCGTTGGAATGTTTTAAAATTTTGCACAAACATTGAACATGATACGCGTAAACATTAACAGAACGGATTTTCCGGGAATACCTTAGCTGCATCGATAGAAGTTCCTTTCGAGTTAAAATAGCTAAAATTGAAACTTATGTTCTTATTTGCCTTGGATATCAATAAAACTCGCTTAAATTTGTAATAAATTAATTTCTATATAATTTTGTGTGCAAGTACTTCCCGATAACTCTTGGGTGTGTCCCAGGGGATTTTTAAAGGCTAATAAATATATTCCATTTCGGGGACTATTTTACTATGTTTGTCCCAGATTTTCTGTGTATGTCTATAAAGCAGTGTTGCATGGTGCTTACCTCAAATGTAAATATCTTAAGGCTTTCGGGATTTTGGGTCTAAATAGGGGGGTGCAAATGATGGACTTATTCATGTTTTTTTCTTTTTTGCATGCTCCAAAAATATAATTTACATATGTTAAGACCTAAAAAATACCGTTTGTTCATTTCGTCCAGGATTTGAAGTTCCCTTGGAACATTTGGGGCTAAATGGAGGGTAGGTGACTGCTTAAATTAGTCATTTATTCATGCCTCGTTCACAGTGCATTCACGGGTGACCATTCATGCTTTACTTGTTTTCTTAATATCCTATATATATATATATATATATATATATATATATATATATATATATATATATATATATATATATATATATACTCTCCCGAAAACATTTAACTGATTATTTCGTGCTTTATCATATGTGAATCAAGTAAATTATAGACTATGGAGAAATAGCTACAAAATCTAAGCACAGAGCAATGCTGGAAGTTACAGTAACGGCCACTAGCGGCTCTGAAAAACTGCGAGCTAAATAAAATCGCCTATCATTTAATGTTACCCATTGAGATGTAGTGGAAACTAGCGGTAGTCACTGGCTGTCAGTTTTGCCATTTGTGGTTACTGTCGATTAGTGTTGGTTTAGGGGCGTAATTGCGTGTGCTGGTGTTTAATGGTTTGCACTTGCTATCATAGTTGATTTCTCGTATGGGTACAATGACAATATCGGCCCAAAATGAAACGAAACTATGTTGGCTTGCACTGATTCCTGTGGTAACTTCTTTTCACTTGCATTCAGTAGCATTTTCAGGTGTTCACTAGCATTTACTGCTGGGCAATTTCGTTTAGGACATTTACTTTCGACCTTTCTGAAAAGAAATGCCCTGTTGTACATGGTTATCACTTTAGGCCAGTAAACAACACCTGTGGCCATTTGGGTTTATTGGGGATTTAAGGCGTTTTGAGTTGCTGCATGGTTGCCTTTACATCTATTGCGCACTGCCGGACATTTTTGTTCATGTCCGCTTCAAAACAAAATAGTATAGGGATATTTAGTAAGTCGTGCGAATTTTCTATTATATGAAGTGAACTGTCATTCAGTGAAATATTCTGTTATGCCGGGAGGTTGGTTCTTTTTAAAGGGAGTTATTTGCATTAATCTCATGGGGAGTAGTGGCGGATTGTGGTTTAATGATAGAACACTAGCGGGTACTGCCGTTTCCTTTTATTTACTGGCGTTCACTTGTGAGTAATTTTGTGTTACAATCAGTTGTATAAAGTATTTGTTGTTTATTAAATTGTTAGATTCTTCTCATGTTAAGAAAGGTTTCGAAAGAATAACCTAATAATTTCATCATGGGTCGTATTCTACAGAAGTACGCCTTTCTTATGTGATAGAAGCATGACTAGAGCACATATCTTAAAATACGGAAAAAATATGTAATGCGTACCATGTGCATTACATAATAGTAAATGAACAAAAGAGTATATCGTTTTGTGTAGGGTTCCTACATTAGAAGTGTGGGAAATCAACTGAATAGAAACCCTCGATTTTCTCTCTTGTTAAAAAAGAGTAAGAATACGGTGAATAAGAAGATGCCGAAGAAGAAAAATTAAAAGAAGAAATAGAAATAAAAGAACCTGCAATCTATATATTTATACCCCTTGCCTATTCGTGATTGCGGATCAAATTTTGCGTGTTTTTACTGTGTTAACGCGTGCTAGATTAGATTTTGATAATGTATAAATATATAAATAGTTTTGTAAGCAATTAAAAGTTTCTCAATTTTATATATACGTCAATTCTTTTAAGCGCCGATAGTAAAATCATATATAATCACTAGTAAGAAAATACCTAAAAGTAAGCTTAGGTTATGTTTGTTTACAATTACGGCAGTTTTCGTTTGTTCTTTTCGATAAATTCCTCTGGAAAATTCACGCTTGTTTAATGTTTACCTGTTATAAACTAATTGTGGTGAATAATACATAGCTTACCTGAGTGTAGCTGCCGGAGGTGAGAATGGTCTTCCAACAATCAAGAAGAACAATAGCCTTGTGGTTATTTATTCTAATAGAGTAAGGTAATTGTTATAAAAACCTTCCTCCTTTGTGAAAAGTCACTTATTTCTTTTTTATGTTACTGTGGTTACAAGACCCGGGAAGAAGGTCGCGAAGAAGATTGTATTTTTTCGCAACCTCACTTCAGGTTAGCTACTCTAAGTTATATGACTTTTTTTCCAACAATTTGCGAAAACAATACACTAGTTCAACACAATTTCTAACAGAACTTTGAGTCATTAATAACAGCAATTAGTGACAACTCTGGAAATTGTTCGATTACCCGTACAAGGATATGGAGACCTCTGATACTTCAACTGTGGCAGATTCCAGGGAGCGACACCGTAACCAGATTTCCATTCTGAAGATGAAAATCAAGGGTAGACTTCGTTTGTCCCGTGGCACAGAGATCACACCTGCTGTATTTTCTGTATTCCACAGGGAAATTTTGGAATATATCAACGAAGTTGAAATCTCCATCTGCAAGTTGCAACTTTCCTGTGTCTCTGAAGAGGAAAGAGAGCTTATGGAGTCCGATTGGCTAAGTTACCAGCTGAATTTACGGAAGGAATTAGAAGATCTCTCAGTCTTGTTACATCTTCCAGAGGCTAGTGCCTATTCGGAGCGACCTTCCCTTCCATATACGCCTAGACCTTCTACGGATAGAGCTAATTCATCATTCACTGTTAGACTTCCTCAAGTTAAAATCACTGGACCAACATTCAGTGGTCGTGAAATGGAAAACGATAGAATGAGTTTTTACAATTTCTTATCTCGATTTTAAAATTGTGCAGCAGGCATGGCAAATGACGCAGAAAAATTAAACTTTTTAAAATGCTCTCTGTCTGGGAGACCTCTGCTGCTGATTAATCAATTAAGTTGCATCAATACAAATTATCAGCAAGCACTGGCAGTATTAAAACGAGAATATTTAGATGTTAGTGACATCATTGATAAGATATTCCAAGATATTATCGATTTCTCCCCCAAGGGGGGAAATTCTTATGAGGATCTTGGTAGTTTCATCTGCAGAACAGCTTCCATTCTGGAAGAACTGGCCAGCTCTCTCGATTGTGATTTCTCTGGGGATGGTTCTGCAGGGGCCCGATTAATGGCCAAAATACTGTTTTTGAAATTTCCGAGAGCATTGAAGGGAGAGCTTATTCAGTTATGTGGCTCTAGAATTCCTTCTCTGTCAGTTTTGATGCGAGACACCAGTGAGGCTATTAAACGCTTGCTAATTAAAGGCGGCGGGTTGCCTGGTTCTTCGGATATCCATCGAAACAATTCTCGGGTAACCGTTTCAAAATCTAGAGCCACTACAACCCGAGATGTTTCTTTCCGCATAGATTCAGATTGTCAGGCTCCTTCTGGTTACTCGGGTAAACTACCTCCTCTGATTTGTGTTACCTTCGGTCTAGGAGGAAGAACTATCTCTGTAAACTGCCTATTGGATACTGCCAGTGGCAGAACGTATTTGTCTGGTGATGTCTTGCACTCCTTGGGTTCCTTGAGTTCTGACGGTTTGGATTGTCATTTGAGGCTGACTACACTTCTCGGAGAATGTGAGCAAGTATACAGAGAAATCAAATTGGATGTGGACTTGGTGTCTGGTAATGTGGGGCACTTTCCGGTACTGGTTGCCAACTCATTGGACCTATCCTTATATCTAAAAAAATGGAATTTGCTGTTGGAGGAGTTCAAGCGAACTGGATGTTCTCTGGCTGGGCAATTTGAATCTGGCACGGATGTGGTGGCTATAAGTGGAATTATGGGTCTGGATCTGGTGCAACATTTGGGTCCCTTACAGTTGCTGCCTTGTTTGGGGGGTCGGGCTTTCTCTGTTCCTGCTGGTTTGTTTCCCTTTGGTGAGGTGGACACTTTTTTCTCTACAAATCCTGCCCCTATTTCAAGAGATTATACTTTGTTCAGTGCAGTGATGGAGAATACTCCCCAAGTGGAATCATCGCATGTTTGCTTCATCCTGGAAGCCGATCTTACCTATGCGGACCCCTGGGTGGATGTCTTTCTCTCTAGCGATGTGGAAAGAGGATTAGAGAAAATGTTCAGCATTGAGTCATTGGGCATTCAGGACAGAGAAGAGATTTCAGGATATGATCTGGGTATGATTCGCAGTTCCAGGAATCTATAATATTCAGGGATGGTAAATATCATGTGCAATTACCCTGGCATGCAGATAAGCTGCCTCTGGTTCCTTCCAATCATGCTATTGCTTTTCTCGTTTTGGACTGTGTGGTCAGGAGCCTGGAGAATAGGGGGCTGTACCAGCAGTATGTAGATGTATTCCTTCAGCAGCTACGAGAGGGCATCATTGAGGAAATACAGGTGGATCCTCAAAATTTTGTGGACTATGTATGGGTGCCTCATCGGCCAGTTTTCAAGACGGATCCGGCAGCTACTACTAAAATCAGGCCTGTATTTAACTGTAGCTTGAAGGTCGGTGGCTCTGCTTCTCTTAACGAGGCTGCATACTCTGGTGTGAATATGACAGGAGATATGTCGGACCTGTTGATGTCTTTTAGATCGAATAAGTTTGTCTTGATTGCAGACATCAGGAAAGCTTTCTTGATGGTTCGCCTTGCACTGGAGGCAGACAAGAACAGATTCTGTTTTTTTTTGTGAAGGATGGTGGTCGCCTTCGATGTTTCCGCTATGCCACGTTGATTTTCAGATTCACCTCGAGTCCCTTTATATTGGGAAGTATCTTGAAGTTTCATGCAGCCCAATATCCCTTTGATGAATGTCGAGTTGCGATGGAGAACCAATTCTATGTCGACAACCTGGTGGTTACTGAGTCTGACCCAGCGAAGCTTGTAAGGCTGTATTCCCAGGTTAGGAGGCGGTTGCAGGAAGGTGGATTTGTGGTGCAGTCCTGTAACTCAAACTGCGACAGCCTTAGGGAGGAGATGAGGAAAGATGGTACATTGAGTACTCATGAAGCCGGATGGGAGATGGTGCTCGGGTACCGGTATGATCCTATTTCAGAAAAGCTCCGCACTGCTCCTGTTAAGTGTGATCCGAGTACATCTACTAAGAGGAAATCCTTTCGGAAGCGGCCTGCCTGTGACTATAAGGAGTAGGACTTTGGTGGGAGAATTATGGAAGCGAGGCGTGCAATGGGATGAGAAAGTCTCTCCAGAGTTTCAGTCTTCTTGGAGGAACCTGGCAGAAGACTTATCTAAATTGAGTGACATGCATTTCTGCAGACAGGCCCATGACGGGAACCGAACTGGAGAGTTATACCTGTTTTCTGACGCTTCTAAAGAAGCATATGGATTTGCAGCCTACTATGTTCAGGACAACAATTCTGCATTGATCTTTGCCATAGCACGAGTGGCTCCAGTGAAGGATAAGACATTACCAACTTTAGAACTAATGGCGGTATTTCTTGCTCTGAAGTGTTTGCCCACTATCTTGGTAGGATGCAAGGGTGTCCGCCCTTCTATGTTGTGTGTGGTAACAGATGCACAAGTAGTATTGTCATGGATTTTATCAGAAACGATTACTAGTAAAATCATCTTTACTAGAAACAGGTCAAAGCATGTGCTGCTAATGAGCTTGGATTTGGAAACGAATTACGGCATCAGGCCGACCTTCAGGTATGTTTCTACCACCGAAAACCCGGCTGACTTGATCACTCGTGGATTAACGATAAGGAAGTTCCGAGACAACTTTGACTTTTCGTACCATGGCACTTCTTGGTTGCGCGGTGGGGTCTTGACTTGGCCGGAGCAGGAGTTGTCCTGTCTTGATGATAGGTGCCAGCAGATTGTTCGTTCATCAACAAATGTTGCTGTGATTGTGGATGAGGAGTGTGCTTCGGTGATCTCCATGCGGCGGTTCTCTACGTTTACCCGTTTGTTTAGGGTAACTTCTTTAGTCTTCCGATTCATCGGCTTGATGAGGAAAAGGGAAGACAACTACAACAAGAAAGCCGCAAATTACTTAATAAAATGTTCTCAACAGCAGGAATTTATGGCTGAATTGAATTACCTGCGGAATCCTATGGTAAAGCCTGCACCTAATCGTGTTCAGGCACTAGATCTTTTTCTGGATGAGGAAGGGTTGATCCGCTCGCATGGATGGCTGGACAGGTCTTCTCAGTTTTCTTATGAAGTTAAGAATCCCTTGTTGCTGGGCAAGAATCATCACCTGACACGACTTGTAATATTAGACTGCCATCTTAAATGTTCCCATCTGGGTACAGGATCAACCTTAAAAGAATTGAGATGTCGAGGATACTGAGTACCTCAAGGGAGGCAGGCAGTCAAAAATGCCCTGAATTCCTGCACTAGGTGTAAAAGATACAATCCTATGCCGGTGCTGCCTGAGAACATGGCCAATCTACCAACTTCTCGTGTCGAATTTGAGATTCCTTATAGGAATACTGGAGTGGACTTCACAGGACATTTTTGGGTGAAGGAGGGTAACAGTGAGAAAAATGTATCTGTTGTTGTTCACTTGTTTGAGTGTAAGAGCAGTGCATATAGAGGTGGTGCCAGACATGAGTATATTGCCCTTTTTTCAGGCTCTAGTCAGATTTACTAATGCACATGGTGTTCCAGAGTCAATTCTCAGCGACAACGCAAACACCTTTCTGGGTAGTGGAAGACTGTTTAAGCGCCTTTGTCTTCTCCAGGACTACCAGGCCAAATTTGGGTCATGTAACATTAAGTCGGAGACAATTCCTCTATTTTCCCCCTGGGTTGGAGGTGTATGGGAGCGTAGCATCAAGACTTTAAAATCTTGCCTATACAAGGTTATTGGTAGGGATAAGGTAGATTATTATACCTTCCTGACTATTGTCTCAGATATTCAGCGGGCTGTAAACAACAAGCCCCTTACTTATCAAGAGTCCGCTGACAGGAAACCAATTATTATCACACCCAATATGTTTATTAGACCCAATAAAAGCCCTGGTATATTGGTACCGTTGGGAAGAGATGATCGCTCCACCATGGTTCCTCCCAGCCGGAGAAGGTTGATCGAGACGATTGGATTACGAAATGAATGGTTGTCAAGATTTAGAGAACTAACCAACAATCACGAGGTTGTCTCCTCAGCAACCGACAAGGCTAACATGCTTGCCAGTCGGTTTGCCTCAAACTCCACACTGGACCCTTCCAACCACCCCCTACCTGACTTTCCTATGCGGACAGACGCCACACTAGACGATCTGAAAACCACCCCTGCTCAGGTGCATGCTATCATAAAAAACCTTGACACCTCAAAAGCATGTGGACCCGATCTTATCCCAGCTGTGCTATTAAAAAAGTGCTCAGCCGAAGTAGCTCCAGTTCTCTCCAAACTCTACAACAAATGTCTTAATGAAGCTTGCTTTCCGGGCTGTTGGAAAACTGCTTCTGTTGTACCAGTATTCAAGAATTCTGGTGAAAGGACAGACCCATCAAATTATCGCCCCATTAGCCTCCTTCCACTTTTTGCCAAAATATTTGAGACCATAATTAACCACGCTCTAATCCATCATCTTACAGATGCTAAACTACTGACTGACAAACAATATGGATTTAGACAAGCCCGTTCCACAGCAGACATCCTCACCGTGATCTCTGAACGTATATACCAATCACTGGACAAAGCGGGGGAAGGCAGAGCGGTAGCTCTAGATATATCTAAGGCTTTTGACAGGGTATGGCATGAGGGTCTCCTCAGTAAAATCAGATCATACGGTATCACTGGTAGAATACTTAACATAATTAAATCCTTCTTAGATAAGAGAAAAATCCAGGTAGTCCTCGACGGTCGCACATCTAAACAATATGATATAAATGCGGGAGTGCCCCAGGGTTCTATCCTTGGACCTCTATTGTTCCTGATATTCATAAATGACCTCCCCGACAACATTGCCTCTGAGATGGGTATATATGCTGATGACACTACACTCTATGGCAGACACGACAGGAAGACGAATGAACACATTTCTAAAGAAATGGCAGAAACACTAGAGGAAGACCTCCAATCTGTAGTGGAATGGGGACAAAAGTGGTTGGTCGCGTTCAATGCTGCCAAGACTAAACTAGTTTCATTCAATAATTACAAGAAACCCTCTCTACCACCAATAGCAATGGCCAACGACTCTTTATCTGAGAGTCCATCTTTCAAACTCCTTGGCCTAACGTTCACAGGAAACATGAGTTGGAACAATTACATTGAAGGCATTGCCAGGGCCGCTGCAAGAAAGGTGGGCTCTCTCTACCGTGCTAGAAAACTACTAACACCCGAAAGTATCCTGTACCTCTATAAGGCCACCATTCGCCCATGTATGGAGTATTGCTGCCACATCTGGGCTGGTGCATCTGCTACTAGTCTCTCGCTCCTTGACAAGGTTCAAAAGAGAGTCGCAAATCTGATAGGCCCTGAACTGGCATCTAAGCTTCAGCCTCTGTCCCATCGACGAAATGTTGCATCCCTCTGCCTGTTCTACAAGTATTTTAGTGGTGAATGCTCTGATGAACTGCAATCACTTGTGCCCCCACGACGCGAGCACCCTCGACAAACCCGACAGGCTACTAGATCCCACCCCCACACTGTAGAGGTCCCTAGATGTAAAAGATCTTTTTACTCCAATAGTTTCTTCCCCAGAACCGCAAGACTCTGGAATTCCATTCCAGGTCCCTGCTTCCCCAACAGTACTGACGTGCAGAAGTTCAAGTGTAACGTGAACCGACACCTTGCTGCCCAAATCCCTACATAGTACCCCAGTAGTTGTTGCCCCTGATAGTAGCCCCCTACACCAAAGTGGCAATTTGCCTTGTTTGGGGTGAAAATGTAATAAAAAAAAAAAAAAAAAAACTGTGGTACAAGGAGTACCTCCTTGATCTTAGAGGCAGTATGCCAGGATGATCTCAGATACCATTTCAGAATCGCATTAAAAGAAATGATGTAGTCTTGATCAAGAGCCCTTTAAAACCACGACCCTTTTAGATGTTGGGTACTATACTTGAGGTTCGCCCAGGACAAGATGGAGTGGTGAGGACAGCTCGTGTCAGACAGGGTGATGGTTTGGTGAACGTCCATTCACTAAAGAATTTATATCCAATAGAAATTTCACAATCTGATGATGATCTTGGGGAAAGTGAACCGAATCAGGCGAGTGCATCCTCGCCTGTTGCTGCAGGTAGCAGTCAAAACCAGGAATCCTCTAGTTCATTTTCGGAAGGAGATGGCACCATTTGGTTGTGTCCTGCCTGCAATAGACCTCCAGAGAACCAAGATATGATATGCTGCGATTCCTGTGATGAGTGGTATCATTTTGAGTGTGTTGAAATTGACTTGGCTCCACCCGCTAGACAGAAATGGTACTGCAGTGATTGTGCACCTCAAAGGAGACGAAGGGGTAGACCTAGTCTGTTATCCGCTCAATAGAAGTAGTCTTGGGTAGGACTATAATCTACAGCCGACAGCGGGGCCTAGGCTAAGGGACAGAATGAGGGTACCCTGAACCACTGTTACCTCCAGGTGGCCCTTGACTGAGGCCTAGCACCTGTTAGTCCCCCTGCAGGGTCACGCCAACTTAGTTTTTTTTTTATGAAGATATATATATATATATATATATATATATATATATATATATATATATATATATATAAAATACACTTTTCTTTATTTTTCTTTTGGTGGGAGAGTGTTGTGAATAATACATAGCTTACCTTAGTGTAGCTGCCGGAGGTGAGGATGGTCTTCCAACAATCAAGAAGACCACTAGCCTTGTGGTTATTTATTCTAATAGAGAAAGGTAATTGTTATAAAAACTTTCCTCCTTTGTGAGGAGTCACTTATTCCTTTTTTTATGTTACTGTGGTTACAAGACCTGAGAAGAAGGTCGCGAAAAAGATTGTATTTTTTTCGCAACCTCACTTCAGGTTAGCTACTCTTAGTTATATGACTTTTTTTCCAACACTAATAAAACAGCGTATATTTTCGGTTAGCAATCTGGAAGTCTGTGTCGTAGTTCTATGTTTGGTTACCGGAAGTTTATATGGTTTTGTATAGAAGCAAGTAAACGGGGATACCATATTGAATGTTCCTCGCGCTAAAAGTGTTCCAACATGCAATCTATTCAACCGTTTAACGAATCTGAACAGCCAAAGGATTTCAAAAAGACAAAAAAACAAAAAACAAACGATATAATGAGCGTTAAGTATTTATATATTTAATGAGTTTTAGCTAAGTGTTATTAAAATGTCAGAATAAAATGAACTGATTACAGACGCTTGTAAAACTAGAAACCTGTGTAATATTTGTAATGGTGAAAACTTCGGTAAAAAAAATAACATAAGAATCTGGGAGAAAGTTTATTCCTACCATAGGTTCGTATGCTTTGTTTGAGATCCTCAACGGAATTTTTGTAAAAATTTAGTGCATAAAACCACATCACATGCATTAACCATTGACAACTACTGTGGCCATGTTGAATTAATATGTGGCATCATGATTATAATGTATTTTCAGAGACTAGAAAATTACTCCGTTTATTATTCATATACAGTAGACCTCCGGGATACAGTGACTCTAAGATACTGTATATAGATATATATATATATATATATATATATATATATATATATATATATATATATATATATATATTTCTGACGACAATCGGATTCCCTATAGAAAGCGCTTGAGACAAATATGGCCGACCAAAAACTTCAGGGCGCCATTCAAGATCGGAAAAAAAGGAATAACACTCTTGTGCAATCAAGCGTTTCTAAACAATGGCCTGCTGCCAAAATACACACACACACACACACACATAAATATATATATATATATGTATATATATATATGGGTGTGGGCGTGTATGTGTATGTGCGTGTAAGCGTGTGCGTATGCGTGTACCCACATTTTCCAAATCTGCACTTTGCAAATATTTTCTTTATTATGTATGATAAAATGTTTAAAATGGGAAATACCAATATGCTGCTTCCCGCCTTACTATAAAATGATCTCTTTGACGTGTAATGTGAATAAATTCCTATTGAGTCGTCCATTAAGATGATCTTGCTGTAATCAATGTATGTGCATCTGATTTTAACTTACTATCTACTTAACTCTTAATAGTTATCCTCGAGTAGCTTCCGAGCCTTGATAAGTTCTGCCCCTCCAATTAAAAAAATATTTTCAATGGTGACAACTTATCGCATTTATTTCTGTATAGGTGTGATCTAAATGACCTAAGGTTCATTGGGGAGTGTCAGGCTTCCCAGGGACCTGAGGAAGATCGCATATTATACTAAGATTATTTTTATAGATCCCGAGCGACAGCGGACATACCAAAACTTGAATTGAAATATATAGATATATTTTGCTTTATTGTTGAAAATCAGAGATATATTGTTATTTGAAAAATAGATAACGGGAAATGTGAGAATGTTAGAATATTCGATTGTACTTGCCCACCTGTAGAATCGTTCAGACTATGGCTGTCTGAATGATGGGACGTGACTTTTGTAGGTCATGGAATTAAATGTTGATTTTGGCCCTCAGATTTAAAAACTCTCGACTATAGTCGAGCTGCACACATGCAATGCGCATTTGCGTGTCCTAATTTCATTGGCTTAGGAGACTTCCACTCCGACACCCAACCCCACTATTTAGTGTTAACCCGCTCGAAAATTAAGCAGATCCCCGTTTTATTCCAAGGCGCACAGATTGCGTGGCATCTCGCCGTTTCCAATGATTGATCAGGCCCCCTACTCCTACATGTTTGATTGCTGTCTGCGAAGACTAAAGTCATGAGATTTTTAAACCTTGCTAAGAATTGACCAATATTTGGTAAAAGTCTGTAAATATTTTTTTGAAATTAACTATAGTAGAATAGAATTTCACGTATCTGTTTTTCATTCTTGCCTGCGTGAGCGTTGCTATTCGTTTTCAGCATACCAGGTATCTGATGCGACCGCCTCTCAGAGATTTAGACGACACGAGCCGAAGTTTTTCCAAAGGTCAGTGGTGTGACCTTACAGACAGAGAGGTTAACCCATAAAAGTGTGCTTAGATTTTATCCAATTTGAGATTATTTTTATCGGAAAAGTAAAGGCTTCGAAGAATTGTACGAATGCCTCTAATTATGTGCACCGCAATTTTTGTATATTAGAGAGCAAAGTAATTATGACTTGTCGGATACATTTTCAAGATTTACGAACTCACATTTAATGGGTATCCATGGCGCGTTTCTAACTGCATCGTTTTTGTAACTTCATATTACTTGACTCTTACGCCGGCCATTTTTTTTAGTTAGAGATAAAATATAGCTTCACTGACGTTGTAAAGAATTCAGCTTCCTTAGCGTCCATGTTATTTTTTCTATTTTCGAAAAAAAATTGTTTTCTTTATCTATATTTATTATTTGTGCAACGAAGAGAGTAGAAGACCGGATACGTAATTTAACACTAAAAAGCATTATTACATGTTTACATCTGAATTTTATGCTTCCTAGTTTTCTAAGGATTCCTTTTAAGTTTGGCAAGAATTAATAATATGCTATATAGACCCTTTGTAAATGACACATAAGCCATATTTATTGCGCTCATATATATATATATATATATATATATATATATATATATATATATATATATATATATATATATATATATAATAAAATAGGCGGAAGTTTCCCAATAGCTCCTTCGGCTATCATCTCATCAGGAAAAAATCGATAGCGTAAAAACAAATATTATGTCGAAACTTTAAAGAGTTCTAATGGGGAACTATTGAATGTGCCAAAAGTACGGGGACAACTAAAAGTATGTTTATCAACGTTTAAAAAACGATTAAAATATTGGCACAAGAACGGGAAAAAAAACGGCAGAAAGGTTTCAATGTCTCCCAAAGAGAAACAATGCATTTACTGTTAAATTTGTCGGCACAAAGAAGGCTTACGCACCGCAATAGATACAGACTCCATGATATTTAAATGGTTTCTGGAGTCCGCTCTATGGAGCACCTCGAACCATTCTATTTTATATCTATCGGCACAGCAAGGGTTGTCAACCAAATGTTGGACGATTACAGAGTCCAAGGCTGCAGAAAGAGGGAGACTAGCAGACCCCATCCTCCTTTGTCTGATCGTCGATGGAATATGCTGGTTTATATGAGTCAAGATATGCAAGGATGTCCGCCTAACATAACCAGCATGACACTGGCATTCGAATTGATACACAATATTGTAATTTTGGATGTAAGCCAAATTATCCTTGCGAAAAGAAGGAAAAACAGATCCCGTAGTATATACCAAACGCAAGGACACAGACTAAAAGCAGTCGTAAATACTTCTACGAATCTGTTTTGAAAGTCTGTTACTCTTTTTCCACAATCCACCGTAATTTTAAATAAACCGGGCATTTCAAAAGTCCAAACTTGTTAGGGGATTTAGAATCCCCAACCTTTTTGAAAACGCAGTCATCAATAAGGTCAATAGGATAACCATTATTGATGAATATTTCCCTGATCCTATCGAGTTCGGCGTGTAATCTATTAAGCTAACAAATCATAAGGGCTCTATGTAGTAAAGTATTGATTAAGCCGACTTTACGTGATGTTGGTACAAAAGACAACCAGTTCACGTATAGGCCAGTAAATCTCGGCTTCCTATGAATTGTAGTGAAAAAGCCCGCCCTTTAACGTTCAACAAGAACATCCAAGAAGGGAAGCGAATTGTCCTTCTTACTTTCCATAGTGAACTTTAGAGCCCCATGCAAAGAATTCAATCTATAAAAAACTTTTGATGCTTCACCTTGCGATGGAAAAATAGCAAAAGTGTCGTCAACATATCTGGAATATGTAATGGGTTTTGTTATAGAGTTGAACAGAACGGATTCATAGTATCCGACAAAAATATCCGCTAAAGTTGGGGACAACGGACTCCCCATTGAAACTCCGTCGACCTGACAGTGCATAATATCACAAAATCTAAACTCTACAGATTTTGTACACATTAAAACGAGTTCAATAAGAATCTCTTTAGGAAAAGTGGAGCAGTCAGCCGACACTCATAGACCGCGTCGGTACCTATACGTATAGTCTTATCCAATGGTATTTTGGTAAAGAGATTAGAGACATCAAATACACACATAAAATATGTGTCTGCATTTGAATCCAACCCACGTAAACAATTACCAAACCGAGAAGAATCAAGGATTCAGTGTGTGGTATATAATTCGCGCACATGTTGCAAAATCTCCACAAGCCACTGAGCCAAAGAATGTTGTGCCGAGCCAACCATTGATAAAATAGGTCTCAGTGGAACAACTTGCTTATGGATTTTGAGGAGACCCTACATTCTGGGACGCTCTGACCGTGAGGGGATTATCCTGTCATAGACATAATTGCAAAACACATTCTTTTTAAATAATGCAAGTAGAAACCTTTGAATTTTGGCTTCATTCTTGCAAGTATTACCCGTCAAATCGACAGGGCCGAGTATACGGAATTTCAAAACATCGTTGAGAATAACTGCCGTTTTCTCAACGTAGTCCGATTTGCCCAAAATCACCACTCCTACACCTTTGTCTGGTTTGCACATATAAATATCGGCATTGTGTACACACACATAACTATACATATACATATATATATATATACATGCATATGTATATACGCATGTATATATGTACGAAATATATATATATATATATATGCATATATATGTACACACATATTCATACACATACACACACACACACACATATATATATATATATATATATATGTATATCGAAAATAAATGAAATAGTATCTCGACAAAATAGAGAAATAAAAAGGAACACACCAAGAATATAACAATCTGTAACACACTAAACAAACTAGAAATTCCTATCGTACAAACCACATCACTCACCATAAGACAAATATTAAAAACTATGAAACATCTCCAAAACAAACCAGTTTCCAATGGAGGTATATACACTAGTCCTTGCCATAATTGCCATCATAAATATGTTGGTGAAAGCCAGCGTAAATTGGAAAAAAAGGCTCAGTGATCATAAAAGAGATATAAAAAATAGCAATTCTCTAAGTGCATTATCCTCCCATTCATTGCATCATAATCATACTTTTGACTTTAAACAAGCAAAAGTAGTTAAATTTATTTCAAATAAACCGTACCGGAAACGTCTTGTATCTGCGTTTATCGCAAATTCAAGCACAATTAAAAAACGTGCAGGTTTCCATAACATAGCGCCAATAATAAGTACACTTTTATTAAAAGAACATTATGTAACTGTAGACACAGGTGAGCCTTCTCCCACCATTAAAACACCCCTGTAATAATAATATACATATAATCTCAATCAATAAATTACATAACAAAAAAAAACTCATTTCATTTCTGTTCCAACGCTATATTGGAATTTCAACAGATATATCTTTTTTTTTTCAGTAAGAATATAACTGCGTTCATATTTTTTTAAAAATACATTAACAACTATAAGATGTAACTAAGATTTCCCTCTCTTTAACAGCGCCAGCCCCCCTCCTTTTTGAATTTTCAACGTCTTTTTCCGCTTTTCTGAAATAGAACTGCTTCGCACTTTACACGTGATACATTTTCAAATATTTTGTACGGGTATTTTTTTTTCTTAATCTCATTCATCCAGAAAAAGTCTGGAAATAATGACGAAACGTTGTCTGAACACATAATACGGTGTATTTCTTTTTTTCTCTCTTTATATATATGTGTGTATGTGCACCCGCATTTATATATGCATAAATATATGTACACACATGAATATATATATATTTATATACATATTTATGCATATATATATATATGCACCCACAAACACACACAGTCACACACAGACACATACGCACAGACACAGACACACAGACACACACACAACCACACACATATATATATATATCTCTCTCTCTCTCTCTCTCTATATATATATATATATATATATATATATATATATATATACATATATATATAATACGAGGTGAGGCACGGGAAACAGTTTTTTTAGAACGATGCTGCTATAAATTATGTGTGTGTGTGCGGGTGTGTGTATGAGAGAGAGTCTGTTTGTGTGTGTGGGGGGGTGAGTGTGGTTGTGGGGGGCTCTGGAAAATCTATAACAGTATAGTAAATAATGGGCAATCAACAATTCCCCCACTAACCAACAATCCCGAGGTTGTCTCCTCAGAAACCGACAGGGCTAACATGCTTGCCAGTCGGTTTGCCTCAAACTCCACACTTGACCCTTCCAACCACCCCCTACCTGACTTTCCTATGCGGACAGACGCCACGCTAGACGATCTGAAAACCACCCCTGCTCAGGTGCATGCTATCATAAAAAACCTTGACACTTCAAAAGCATGTGAACTCGATCTTATCCCAGCTGTGCTATTAAAAAAGTGCTCAGCCGAAATAGCTCCAGTTCTCTCCAAACTCTACAACAAATGCCTTCATAAAGCTTGCTTTCCGGGCTGTTGGAAAACTGCTTCTGTTGTACCAGTATTCAAGAATTCTGGTGAAAGGACTAACCCATCAAATTATCGCCCCATTAGCCTTCTCCCACTTTCTGCCAAAATATTTGAGACCTTAATTAACCATGCTCTACTCCGGCCCCTTACAGATGCTAAACATCTGACTGACAAACAATATGGATTTAGACAAGCCCGTTCTACAGCAGACATCCTAACTGTAATCTCTGAACGTATATACCATTCACTAGATAAAGTGGAGGAGGGCAGAGCGGTAGCTCTAGATATATCTAAGGCTTTTGGCAGGGTATGGAATGAGGGTCTCCTCCGGAAAATTTTATCATACGGTATCACTGGTAGAATACTAAACATCATTAAATCCTTCTTAGATAAGAGAAAAATCCAGGTTGTCCTTGACGGTCGTACATCTAAATAATATGATATAAATGCGGGGGTGAATCTGGGGTCTATCCTTGGACCTCTATTGTTCCTGATATTCATAAATGACCTCCCCGACAAAATTGCCTCTGAGATGGGTATATATGCTGGTGACACTACACTCTATGGCAAGCAAGGCAGGAAGATGAATTAACATATTTCTAAAGAAATGGCAGAAACACTAGAGGAAGACCTTCAGTCTGTGGT
>NC_136512.1:77475733-77530733 GCF_053919585.1 Euprymna scolopes | reverse complement strand
GAATCAGACCGCGTGTCCTACAGAATAGAAAAGAAAATTGACTTTGATATATGTAAAAAACAAAAAAAACGAAGCAAAAAGGAATGTAAAAAAGCGTGTATTGAAATGGGTAAAATACATATGGAAAAAAAGAGAAGAAAAGAGATGAAGGACAAGTTAAAGAATACAAATTATAATAACAATATTGTAAATTAAAATGCAGATACTATGTATGTATATGTATGTACTATGTATGTATATATGACGGATGGCGAATGAGATTGAGAGACAAGTTTAAGGCAATCAAGCACGAGATGCAGAGGAGGTTGCGTAAGATGCAGGATCAATGGTGGAGGCAGAAAGCTGAGAAAATGCAGATCGCCTTGGATTCGAACTACACCAATGCCTTATACATCTTACTGCATGCGGTTTACGGACCATCCAGATCACTTATCACTCATCTGCGCTCGAGGGATGGTGGGATCTTTTTCGAGACCCTACTGACATTCTTCATAGATAGAGGGAGGATTTCGATGACCTCATTAACATACCTTCTTACGTTGATCAGGAGTTTGTTAAGTCGATTTCTAGCAATCCGGTCAAGGATATCTTTGCAGAGGTTACTTCTCTCCAGGAGGTTGAAGCAGCTGTCCGTAAGCTGAACAACGGAAAGTCTCCTGACCCGAATCGTTTGCATGCGGAGATCTTTAAATGTTATGGACCCAAGATGATACAACTCTTAGCGGACTTGTTGCAGACTACGTGGCGGGATGAGTGTATTCCACAAGATTGGCGGGATGCATTGATGGTAGTGCTAAACATGGGGAATGGGAGCAGAGATGAATGAGGAAATTATCGGGACATCTCTTTGCTGTCAGTTGTCGGTAAGATGCTCTGTAGGATCATGCTAGACAGAATGATGGAGCACATTGCTGACGATTAATTTGTTTTTATTTCGGATTATTATACTCATCTTTATTAGTTGTTGTTTTTTTTTTATTCATCTTTATTGATTGCTGTTTTTCACGACGTTTCGACCAACTATTCCTCTGGCCTTCGGCAGGTGATAACCGCGTCGGAATGGCGCTTCGAATCTCCTAATTGCATTGCATTCTCAGCAATCACTGCCATCCGTACTTGTTGTCGTCTCACAAAGTTTGGGCCAAGTAAACCTCTGCCACGCTTTGGGTAGGATTGAAACCGCTATATTCAGACAATGACCATCTTCAACCGTACAGATTCAACGTCTCTATCAATTGCGCCACGGGCCTCGAAGGGCAATCAGGGTTGGATTCTTTGACCTTATAAATCGACGATTTATTATCTGATCTTCCATAGTCGGGTCCGTACCGATTGGTATATATATTATTCCTTAATAGGAATTCATTTTTGAGATGAGCATTATATATATAAATTTATTTTTATTTCGGACTATTATTCTCATCTTTATTAGTTGGGTTTTTTTCACCTTTATTGGTTGTTGTTTTTCGCGATGTTTCGGCCAACTATTCCTCTGGCCTTCGTCAGGTGGTAAACGCGACGGAAAGGAACTTCGAATCTCCTTACTGCATTCTAAGGAATCACTGCCATCCGTCATAAAGATGAGAATGGTGTTATGTAATGAATGGCTGGAACCATCATACATAATTGAAAAGAAAAAACTTTAATAAAAGAGTGGGCATCGAATAATCGATGTTCTACCGGTTGAAAAGAGGAAGGGCTTACGTCATAAACAGAGAAATCGGACGACGATTTTTTTGTTTACAAAACAAAGAAACGTGACATTCCTCGTAAGCTCTGGAATTACAGATATTGGCATGAGTGGGTAATTCACGTGTCGCTCGGTTGAAGACAAAATCGAATGATTTTCTGAGGTCAAAACGTGACTTAAGAACGCATGTTCTATTATCTATCAACCGATTGACAGGACGCGTGGATAGAAAAAACAAAGCGACAAAATGGCAATAAAAACGGTGAATCAGCAGAGCGAGCAGAGCAGAGAGAGGAGAAACACGGAACAGCATGTGTTGCTGAAGACCGGATCGTTGAAGCGTCATTTTCCCTCCTCAGAGCACTGTGAGAAAACTGTTACTAATCGCTGTGAACTTCAGAACCACCAAAAGAAAAAAGACGATCTGTTTTAAATTGTAACTATATTGTAAAATATAATTTTATACAAAAACAAACACAATTGTGACTTACGTCTTTTAATGCATATTTTTAAGTTACGGCTGATTGTTCTAAGTGTCAACCGCTTTGTTTTCAGGTTCAACGTTGTTATGACATTTTTGACAATTGACGAGAGGCAAGATAAGGAAAAAGTGCCAGTCTAAGGTGAGATAACTCACTAGTCTTAACTCGTTGTCATCACAACCGCTTAGTAAACAAGTGAACCTACGGACGACCGACGTAACTAAAACTGCTATGTACCACAGCCAGGGAGTCCTACGCACTATTACGATTTCCCAACCTGGGAGCCACCCCATAATACAACAATAATAGTCCGAAAAAAATAAATTAATATATATATAATGCTCATCTCAGAAATGAATTCCAATTAAGGAATAGTATATATTGCTGACGATGTTTTGTCTGAGTCGCAGTGTGGTTTCAGAGGATGTTAAGGGACAGTGAATATGATTTTACAGCCAAGCAACTTCAGGAAAAATTTATAGAACAGCAAAAGGGGGCTGTATCCTGTGTTCATCGATTTAACTAAGGCATTTAATAGAGTCAGTCAATAGAGATGCTTTGTGGGAGATTCTGAAAAAGAATGGATGTCCTGACAAGTGTGTTACCATCTTAAATTATTATACGATGATATGATGGTTGTGATAAACGTTGGGAGAAAGCTGGCTGATCCTATCTCAGTAGAAAATGGCGTTAAGCAGGGAGACATTCCAACACCCATACTCTTTGCATTGTATTTCACCATGGTCTGTCGGCTGGCATTTGGGGGTGCTCTGATGGTGTCTATATTCGTTTCCGAACAACTGGGGGGTGTTCAACATTAGGCGCTTCAATGCAAGTACAAAGGTACTCACCAACACGATTCGCGACTTGCTCTATGCGGATGACTGTGATCTGGTGGCTCATACGCTGACTGATATGCAGCATCTTGTGGACGCCTTTGCGGTTGCCTGCCGCGCATTGGGCGTGACCATCAATCTGACAATATCTATCTTAATGTATCAGCCTGCTCCGAGCATGCCATACTATGAGCCATCAGTTTATATTTGTGGGTCAAGTCTACCGGTTGTCACTATGTTTGTATACTTAGGTAGCACACTGAGTATGTCCGGTGCCCTGAATTGTGAGGTATCGTTACGGATCAGCAGAAAAAGTAATGCCTTCGGAAAGTTGGACGGGCGTTTGTGTCGATGTTATGGGATCTTCCTGCCAATTAAGATTAAGGTTTATGCCGCATGCGTTCCCTCTACTCTTCTCTATGGTTGTGAAATTTGGACAACATACAGGGAGCATTTTGACGTCTCGAGCGGTATCAGCAGATCTGCCTACGGCTAATCTTAGGTGTGGGTTGGCAGATGTATGTCAGTGATGTGGAGGTGCTTGAACGAACCCAATGCCTTAGAATTAAGGCTTAAGTTATCAAGCATAGACTGAGATGGAGGGGGCATGTGATGAAGATGTTAGACATTCGACTTCCCAAACAACTCCTTTATGGCGATCTCGCCGAGGGAAGACTTCTGGATCCAAACCCTTAATATAGATTCAAAGATTGTTTAAGATCCACCTTAAAAAAATGTGAGATTGATGAATGAAGCTGGCAGAGTCTTGCTTTGGATAGCGGAGGGTGGAGAAGGACCTTGCGGTGAGGTGTGGGCAAATGTGTTGTAGATCGAACCCAGTATGAGCGATTGAAGCGCGATATCCAGAACGGGAGGACGAAAGGAGCCGTAGAAGGGATGGGGCGCCGAATTGGTCTGGGGTGTTCCGTGTGCTGAAGAATATGTCTGAGCAGACCTACGCTGAGGAGCAACCAGACTACTTATCGGCGCAGTGGACCACAAAGCAGTATTGAGTTTCCAGAGTTAACCTGTGTCAACTGCGGGCGGACGTAAAAAACGGCCGGCAGTTTTAAACGGCATTTGATCCTACATAAAAAAGAACAGCAAGGACGTGATGCTAGTGGTGCACATGTCGGAACAATGTGTGCCAAGGAATGTCAAGGTTTGGCAGGGCTTAAAACGACATTCATGCGACCAATCACTGAGTGGTTTAGTGTTTCTATGTACCTTTTTTGTGCTATATCGATTGATGACAATGCCCGAAAGCGAATTTACTGCCACCATATATATATATTCATGCATATATACATAAGATAATCATAAATTACAAAATTATTAATAATAAAAATTAAATAAAGTAGAAAAACATAAAACACTAAAAATTACCTCGAAAAAATTATCGATGAGTACAACAATTACTATTGAAATAAAGTATAAGAAATAAAATATAAAAAAAACAAACATAAGAAAATAACAAAAAAACATATCACGATGTATATTAGAATGAATGGATGAATATATATTCATTACTAGCGGCTGAATCAAACACAAAATCGAGTACACATATAAACTCCACATTGTCTTACCATCTACACTTACCTTGTGAATTCGGAGTATCGGAAATTCCCCTATGCATAAAAAGCAGTCACTGAAGAAACAAAAATACCCTAACTAAAGCAAAAACGAAAAGGGCATAAACCTCTTAATTCGGGCTTCTTGTGTGACTCGGTGTTGTTCATTATGAACTATATGTAGATAAGGGCAATATGGACTCACACCTTTCAGGGTAAAAAAGTTCTTAAATTCGGTGCATCAGGTCGAGTGTTTTTTTTGTATATATACACGCACATTCATAAATAAATAAACATTTAGAATTTTATTAATAGTATATATGATTTAATATTTAAAGACAATTACACTTAAATTAAGCCACTTGGGCCTAAATATTAATATTCTGCCGCGTAAACTATATTTGACATTTTGTCTTGATACAAATACATCCACGTTCGAATTATTATACAATAGTCATTTTCCAATTATTTAATTATGTAGAGATATTGAAATCCGTGGTATATTAAATTTTCAATATGTCATTTACCTTGGTATTTTCTTTTTGAAATATATACAGAGGTGCACAGTAAAGACTGTAAAGCAACACAACATCATATGTCCAATTTTTATTGACATCTACGGTTTAAAAAGTTATCATGGGCTTATTCACAGTGGACGTAGTACTTCTTTAGTTTCTTTACATCTTCATTGTAGTTTGACTTTTTTTAAGTATATAATCAATTTTTAGTCATGTGAGGTATTGAGAATCCCAGCTTGAATGCTATGTAGGTAGTTTGGAGAAATAGTAAGTTATCTAAGTATATTTTCGATTCCCATCGGCGAGTTTAGCTTGGTCACAGAAGGTTAGGGTTGCCAGGTATCAACCCAGATAGAATGCACCGGAAATTAGGGATGACGTGCACCGGAAATTAGGGGTAACGGGAATTGTGGTCGTAGGCTCCCGGTTGACGGACACATGAGAGAGTTGGTTTGGCCTACAGATTGAAAAAGACAGGAGATTACGGTCTCTCCGCGGCAACTAGGGTCCATGATAAGCTTGCCTTAAGTAAAAAAAAAACTGAAGCTCCAAATTACTGTTGTGTTATCAATTCGTCTGTCTGCAGAAGTGACCACTCCTAATGAGATGGAGGCCAGAAGATATTAGACACTGAACAAGGCAAGCAGGTATGTACACATTATATATTTGCACATACCTGTCGGATTCCTTCAAAGCAAGACACGGTGTCAGGATAGAACACACACACACCCACATAAGTAAGAATATATATGTAAGAATGCACAGGCACTTTAAAAGCGCCTTAAAGTAAAAGCAAACGTAAAAGAGAATAGCAGCAGGAACGTATAAAGAAGAATACATTAATAAATAATAAACAGGACGCAAAAGTCAATTTCGGAGCACATGTAAATGTGTTGCTTTGACTTTTTAATATTTATTTTTCAATTGGTAGAAGTGTTGGTGTTTAGGCTGAAAGATGATCATAAAGTTATGAATATTGATAAATAAAATATATGAAACATGAAACATGAAAATAATTAATGAATACTTATACACTTGTAGATTAATTATTATCGCTATATTGTTTTTGAATTAAAAATTAATACAAAAACTTGACAATATAGTAATAACACTATTACATCGAACATGGAATCTGCAGATGGCGTCTGAAAGTATGATTTGAATATAATTAATTTGGGTTACGTATAGAAGGTGTATATAAACACTGCAATGATTATATATATTTAATTCTTATGTATAGGCGAACTATAAATGTCCTCATTGCATTTTATTAATTTTTTATCCCCACCAAAAACTATTCATGTCAAGAAAAAACAAACCGTTTTCCGATGAAAATACATTTGTCAATGGCAAGTTTGTTTAGTTGGATTCCGCGATTAAATTAACTGTGTATAAGGTGTACTTCGTAAAAATTTTGAATGAAATGTTACGGTAATGACTGGATTACATATTGTACTTCAGAAATGATAACAAACGATAAATAAACGCATGCACACACACATACACATATATAAATATATATATATATATATATATATGTGTGTGGGTGCGTGTGTGTGTGTGTGTGCATGTATGCGAATATCCTTTTTACAGTAAAAAATACGCTTATTCAATACTTTTTAATCTTTTAGTTATAGTAATCTTTTAATTTATGAAGCCAAATGTAAGAAGAGAACATCTATATATAAATTACAAAAGTCTCTATTCCAAATTCCAATATGATTTATTACCGTTTATTTCTTCCAACGTGTAACATTATTCAATACTTGACAGAACATTTTTTGTCCAGTTTCAGAAAATTACTGGTAGTTTCCTATCAAAAGTTTCGGAAACTTTGGCAATGCTGAGCTGCTCATACTGTGAAATTTTCGTACTCTTCCGCGCAATATAAACAACTTACCATCGTAATTACTGAATCCACCGTATTAGAGGTGTGCAAGATTATTAACAAAGCAGTTTGTTTGATAAATAAAATGGGTCGTAAAGGTGGTTTGTTTAGTTCCGTAAAGGACCCTACGAAGGTACGTAATATAGCTGATAAAGGTAAATGTAGAGTTCTTTCAGGTCGCTCTCTGCTCCAAATTAAACATGAAGTTGTTAAGGACTCTGGACAGGCAAGTCGAGATGTCTTCTGAAAGAAGTAGCAAAGGCTGTTAAGCCTGTGACAAAGTCTCTATTAAAGCAACATCACATACAAAACTGATAGAAATGGGCAAAGGACAACATGCAAACGGATTTTCAAAAGTGTTGTGCACGGTTGAAGTGCGTGTCACTCTTGATAGCCCAGACGGCTGGGTCATGGGATAGGTCCTAGATGGACGACATCGTCATCAGTGTTTAAGGCGCCAACAAGGTGGTTGTGGGATAATGATTTGGGCTGGAATTATCGGAGGTACAAATGACGTCAAATGCTCACATAGCTTTTATTTTTATGAAGGAGCACTTTGAGTCACGGCTGAAGAAGCAAAAGTTGATGTTTAGAAGAATCATTATTTTTATGCAGGAGTATCCTCCCTCGGGCGCAGCAACCAAAAGCAAAGAGTATTTGCAACAACTGGGGTTGTCTGGGCTACGGAAGATGGAGTGGTCTGCGAATTCTCCAGATTTTAACTCAATTGAGACCATTTGGAGTATCATGAAGCGACGCCTCTATGCAAGTGGACGACCATTTTTAAGCAAAGATGAGTTGTGGTATCCACTCTAAGAGGTATCACGAGGAAACAAATTTTACAAATTCTGTGAACCAACGTTTTTAAAAGTCCTTCGTAAAAATGATCGCATATCTCCTACTAATTATGCCAACCTAGAAATTGCTATATAGTTATTGCGTTCTAAGCAATTTTTACTAGTCAATTTAATGTTTTAAAATTATTTCAATAAATAAGTTATGGTTATATTGTGTTTTTTTCTCAACCTCGTTTATGCAATCAACAGATATTCCTATATTCTGCCATAGTTTCGCTAATACTGCTTTAAATACTTTTATTTTCTGACTGGACTAGCTGGGTTGTATTGTAAGAACTTCCTTAAGTTTCATGGATTTTTATTCACTCATTCTTTAAATATATAAAAAATATGTAAACTCATTAATAATTTGATACGCAGTGTGTATGTATATATATATATATATATATATATATATGGATGCAGGCAAAAACTAACAACGTCAGAAATATATATTATCATATGTCGTGCGCTATGTAATCTAGAAGATTCAGTGATTTTGGACATTAGTCGCCATTGCTTTTCGTATGGGCAGTTTTATGGATCAGGTTTTATTAGAAGCGCCGGGAGAATTTTGATTTGTGAGAAATCTGCCTGACAGAAATCTGTTTTTTTCTTGTCGTCAACTGCAGACAAACAAATAAATAAACTGCAGTATATTTCCTAACTTGCATAGTTTTCCATTTCATCGCTCTCCATTTTTTTTGTGTATTAGATTTTCCATTGAATTCGTGTCTATTGTTTTGTCTGTCGGATACTCCTTTCTTTATCAACTAGGTTTTAATAGCAGGAGTATTAATATTATCATTGCATATAATTGACAAGAGCGACATCGGTATAAAATGTGTAATGAATAAATGACTTAAAAATAATAATAATAATAATAATAATAATAATAATAATAATAGTAATACTACTACTACTACTAATAATAATAATAATAATAAAAATAATACCCATTGTTTCATCACTGACCCCCCCCCCAAATGATACCAAAAGGCCGAGAAGGGTCAATAAGGACTGAAAGACCGAGGAGCGAGCGCCAACCAGACCTCGGCTGGACAAGCGCAAAGAGAACTGTGACCTTGGGGAGGCTGAGTGCCACTCGAATTCCAGTATAAACCAATGCCTACTACCAGCAAGAAATCAATGGTAAGCGGCGGTTGCGACGATGCAAATTCATTTGCAAATGCTATCGAGATGCTATGGAGAGAGCTGGACGTCTGGGGAGACTTGTTGTCACTCAGCTTCCAGAGAATGCCACAGGTTTCCAATCAGATCGTTTGTTGATTGGTGCGAAAGCTCCATGTGAGACAATAATAATAATAATAATAATAATAATAATAATAATAATAATAATAATAATAATAATAATAACTAGCGCGGCCCGTGGAAATTCCACAGGGGGCTGATAGATATGTAATATATTTATGGTGGCATCCTGTAGATGTCCAGTATAAATGGAAACGCTTTGATATTGTAGCTTTTTTGTTAGAACTTCAAAAGTATTTATCTAAGCTAGCACGAACGCCCGGTCATAAAGTACGCTTAAATATGATAGTTTAAATCTTGCAGATTTCGTATATATTATTATAGAGTTAATTTTCTATCGATTTTTATATGTTATACAGTTGCGATTTCAAAAATTTGAAAATAAAAAAAAACATATGACTTGGGTGCATTAACTTGAATCGAAAACTAAATAAAAACGTATGAAAAAATATATGTATATATACATATAACTTGAGTTCCCTCAGCCATAATCGAAACCGAAACCAAAACCTATTAACAATTCTTGATAAAATTATTTATGACAAGAAATAGAAGATCATAACAGTTAAACGACTCGGATGTAAGCGCGACACACAACAGAACACACACGAAGTCATATTAATATATAGATAATAATAATAATAATAATAATAATAATAATAATAATAATAATAATAATAATAATAACAATAACAATAATAATAATATGTGATTACTATAATATAATAATTTTATAGGCTTAATCTCATTTCATATTGTGAGGATTAGATTTAAAAGCGCTCATAGTGTGCCTATTTACTATGCCTCCCCACGGGGCAGAGTTAGACACCAGGGGCGTTTTTTAACGTGGAGAAAAGGTACAAAAATAAAAATTGTCCCAGTCGTGAAGGAGTTCTCCTCTACCGAAAGAGAACAAGAAATAGAAGTGCAGCATTTGAAGAACAGATACTACACTTTGATCTTGTCCCGAAGGCGAAGCGCGAGAGAAGACATACGTTTTAAATGCAACTGAGAGATTAGCAACGTATCTTATAGGGGACATATAATTTTAATAAAACACATTATTTACATCCCGTTAGAATTATAAACATATATTGCACTCTGTTAAAAGTGTTGAATACAGCAACTACCATAGGTAGCGTAATTATTTTTATCTTTTGACGTATCTGCCTCTATTATAGGTAGAGGATTCAGTCGATGTCAGTTAATTTAAAAAAAAACAACGTAAAGAATAATAACTTTGACAAAGTTACCTTAATAAAAGATGAACGGAAGGCTGGTAATGAGAAAGTATCAATAAGATGTTATTTTAAGGCGTTTCCTTTGGAAGTTTGTATATATCAACTTTTTCAAACATTCATAAACTGCATTTAACACCCAATGAATGTATTGACGCTGATACTTACGAGACTTAAAAGCCGACAATTAACGGATACATCCGCCTTACTTAAAAAAGAAAATGCTAGTTTTATTTTTGGTGTCTATAAAAAAACAGCCAACATTTTTGCTCATGAGGAGATTTTGTTTCAAAAAACTAAATGATAAACTTATTGTCCAAGATTATTGTCTATCTCAATAAACACATCGTCCTCGAAACGATCGTATACTTCATTAATTTTGTTTGTGCTTCCTTGTAAAACTGATTTTTAATTTATAATTTTAATTAAAATTATCAATCACCTTACTCAACATTAAAACAGATCTAGGATATATATATATATATATATATATATATATATATATATATATATATATATGCCTATCGAGCTTATTATATATCTACATTACAACGAGCACTGTTTCCTTTTCCTTTAATTGTATTAATGAATGCAAATATACTCTACTCTTAAAACTGTTGTTCTAATCCCCTAATATATATATATATATATATATATATATATATATATATATATATATATATATATATATATATATATATATATATATATATATATATACGCGGGGCTCCAGTAATAGCAGGACTGTTTAAAACATATAATATACCATACATTTAAGTAAAATGTTTGAGACAAAAAATATGTTTACTAGAGTATTCGGATATCTATGTATAACATATAGCAATGAAGTGTTAGCCTCTAAAATAAGGAATTATTGTTTCTGAAGATGTGGCTACAATAACAAAATGAAACACAAATAGTCTCCATTACAACCTCGTCTGCAACGAAACATAAAATGTGTTTTTCTCCTTTTAACGGTAATACATTTTCTGATGCCGAAGTGCACTATCATAATGTTCGAGAATGAAAACTTATACAATATTAGATTTGAATTAATAATAATGGACTAGAATTAGAACTAGATCTTAAATGGAACACGTATATCAAATCTGTTTCCAAGGCCGCTGGAAAAATTGTGAGATCTTTCTATCGATCCAGTAGATATCTCGCTGCTGATGCAATTCTCTATCTATATAATAGCCATGTACGTCCAAGGATGGAATACTGTTGCCACATCTGGGCAGGAGCTGCTAGAAAGGACTTGTCCTGCCTTGATAGAGTTCAAAATAGACTTTGTAGCCTCGTGGGAGATGTCCTTTTCTCTTCCCTGCAACCTCTATCTCACAGAAGAGATGTTGCGAGTTGGTTTCTGATGGATCGTTATTTTCATGGAAATTGTTCGACTGAGCTTCAGTCTATGGCCCCCCTCGCTTAACTTTCACAAGAAACACTCGTCTAGTTGTAAACACTATCAATAATTCTCCCCACTCTTTATCTGTGCCTAAACCCAAACGTAGATTCCATGAACAAAGCTTCTTTCTTAGAACTGCACGCCTGTGGAATTGTCTTCCGTTTTCCTGCTTTCCAGCTTACTACAATTTGGCTGTGTTCAAGTCTAACGTATATAAGTTCTTGATGAGCCGTTCCATATAAGTTATCAAATTGACCAAATTTTCATTACTGATGATTACTATATTGTCCAATTTCTACTGTACACTCTGTAACCTTTATCCTTGAGTGGTCTCTTTGCATTGATAATGTTGTGATGCCTATTTAAAAAATGAATTAAAAAAAAATCGAAAGTTATATTTAACACATAGAATAATTCGGAGTAACATGGCGTTCATAAGACGTGTATCAAATTGTGTTCGCAGAAATGGTGTCTAAAAGTGTCAGATCTGAATGCGTGTTATAAGAAACTTTACATTATTATCATTTTCAATAATATATCTACAAATTAGAAATTTGATTCGAGATTACTGCAACTATTTTCGTTATTTTCACACGTATTTGTTTACACCTGCATTTGTAATGCGTTTATGATCACAAGCATGGCCATCCAACAATTGCTGACCCAGTAGTAATTCAAGATGATAGGACAGCTTCCCTAATCACAATATCTAATGCACTGTGATATTTGGTCATTTCAAGCAAAATGTCAAAAGCTTAAATGTCTTAAAGGTGTAAAAATCATTTAAGGCACATCAGTGGAAAGCGTGTAATTATAACTGACAATAATCCCTCAAAGGAAAAATGTTGCTTTTATTTTCAAGGTGAAATAATTCTGTGAGTAGATCATTACTTGTATTAACACACGTTTTTATTAAATTACAATATTCTTATCGACAGATAATATCTTATCACTAGGTGTTATTATGAGAAAACCCGGAAAGTCATGAGGATGCGTCTATTTATCATGAGATTCAATCAAACGGAATAACTATCGGATGACATAAGTATTTCGGAAAAAATGTCAATGTCTATTAATGCTTTCACCAAATATTTCGTTGAATGCAACAGGTATAAAAAGAGGAGTTTTTAATTATATTATATTATACGGATGTTTACGTGAATTGAAAAAAATAACCCTGGATCATGATTAACAATTAGAGAAATCTGAATTATCACGTGTCATCGCAACAACTTTTTTGTTCAATGTGGCGAATAAATCAATTTAGAAATTGCGTTTTCGATGAGCTAATATTGCTTTACTTGACATTTATGTGCATACATAGACCAGAGAAAAATTTGCCATTTTTAAACTATAAAATAAAACAAGAATTTTTATTAAAAAAAACAACAAAATTGATATTTTAGTTCGCCTTATTTAACGTGTATGAACATGTATTATATCATCCGTGTCAAATTCCAAATGAGAAGAAGGCTCTAGAGCAGTGGTTCTCAACATTTTTACTCATGGGCCCCTTTTCCCTTCTTTTTTTGGACCCGTTCATAACTGTTGGTCATAAGACAATCTTCTATTTTACACTCATATAAATTTTGAGGTTTTAATAATCAAATAAATTTATATAATAAAGCTTTATGTTTACATGAAAACTAATTTAATGCAAATAAATTATTGTATAACAACTATAATAATTATGATAATAATGATAATAAGTTTTGTTATGTCTGCCTGTGGACCCAAGAAATATTCCATGGACCTCTAGGGTCCATGTGGACTCCGGTTGAGAACCCCTGCTCTGGAGTGACACTTCGCTAAGGAACAGGAAGATGTGGACACTAGCGATTTTACTTTATAACAGAATGAACCTCAGAGTAGTGGACACAGTCTTTATTCTGTGGTTGATAACATTCTGGATCTGCCATTATTATTAATAGCCAAGGTGACATGTAAGGTCATATTACACCGGAAAAAGAAACTAATATTGTACTTATTCTTCCAATCTCGAACGTTCTCTACACATATTATAAAGCAAATACGGGGAACGAATGTCATATCCTGGTTACGTATGTAGTGTCATAGCCTGCACGATATGTCTCCGGTAATGATCTGTTAACCTGTTTTTGGGTATAGCATTTTCAACGCATACAGGGGTTAAGCAGAAATATGAAAACATCTTGTGAATCTCGCATCAATCAATAAGTAGTTAATTCTAAACTATAAAAATAGAACATTTACTAAAATGATAGTTTTATGTTTTCAGCAATATACTGTTATTTTTGGTCTACGTGTAGACATGTGAATTCATCCTTGTCCGTTCGTCCGTTCGTCTATTTGTCTGTTCGTCTGTAAGCACTCTACTCAATAACTGCGCCTTGATTTTTTTTTTATTTTTGAAATTTTGCATAAACATAATATGAGTAAATAGAACTAAGAAAAAGGATGTTCCTAAAAACTCCGGTTTCCACCCTAGGCAGGGCTTTTGGTCTCAAATTAAAAGAAAATATATAAAATTTTTGTGCTTATTATCAAATTTAAAAAATAATAATTTTGTGCTTATATGATGCCTTGGATTTTCATAAAACCTCCATGAAAGTTATAACTTAATTATTTCTATATAATTTTGTTAGTCTATACTTCCGATAACTCTTGGGTATGCACCAGGGGCTCTTTTATGGCTAACAAAAACACTCCCTTTCTTATATCATTTACCATATTTCTCCAAAATTTTATGTGTATGTCTATTTAGCAGTTGTGCATGGTGCTGCACTAAAATAAAATATGTAAAGTCTTGGGGACTTCGAGGGCTAAATAGTGCGGGGCAAATTATGGACTCAGTAATTTCTCTTCTGACATTGTGCAGAACTCAAATTTACATATGTTAAGGCTTAAATCTTCACAGTTTGTTCATTTTACCATGGTTTGACATTCCCCGAGGACTTTTTATTCTACATTAGGGGTAGAAGCTGAACGTAGTCATTTTTTATGCTTCATGCACTGTGCATTCATGGAGGACCATGTATGGTTGACTTGTTTTTCTGGTGTCATCTAATGAATGTCTACAATAAATCTGAGAGGAAATCTATGCTGCTATAAATTATACATAATTTACTTGCATTATATGATATGTGACTTTTAATAAAGACAAAAGTACTTATTTAGACGACACTGGACTAAAACAATATAGAAAAAAATAGTTATAATGTACGTACTTTCTGAGAACTAGATTACATATTTGAAAAGAAAGTAAATTGCTCAGGTAATTTTGAATTAAAAATAAAATTTTCCGATTTTTAGTAAATAATTTTTATTAAATTATGTGGAATGCAAACAAAATTATCACCCAGGAATTTTAAGGAAAATGCAACAATATAGCCGCTCTATACCCCTTCATTGTTTCATAGTATGATTTGATATGCTTAATAAAAAATACTACTTGATAAATTTACACTATTTTTAATCTGAAATTTTCATTTCGTGATAAGTATGTATTTACTATTTTTCCATATTTTTGTATTTAATCAAGTGTAATGTTAAAAAGGCCTCTAATACTATAGAATATATCACAGTAAATACTCTAGATATTATCATTTTGTGATGTTGCGTACAAAAAAGAATTTGCCACAGTACATTTTTTCCCTCAAGGTCCCTGTATACATTTCTGAGACGACGCCGCAGAGCCCCGTATTTTGCTGTAAACATTAAGCCCTCAATGTTTCTTGGTTCTACAATGTTTATAAGGTTCACCATATGTTAATTGATGCGAAATTAACAAAGTGTTTCTATTTTTTGGTCTAAAGCCTATATTTCTGGGTCTGAAAAAGAGAAGAAAAAAATAATTATGAAAAATTACAAAATATGATCTCACCTCTCTTTGTCTTTTTATATATATTTATATATATTTCTCTCTCTCTATCTCTCTCTCTATCTCTCTCTCTATCTCTCTCTCTCTCTCTATATATATATATATATAATTATTTTTGCTACAACAATTAAATACCTTTAGACACTAGTGTTGCAGCCATTCGGGAATCTTCAGTGCAGGGTGTCACGATTAAGACCAGTCGAAAGATTCGAACTCGGCAACACGAGTAATATCTGGCTAGATTAGAAAAGAAACCATCCATTCAACTACCACTAACCGCATGGAATAATGTTGAATTTTAAACATTTTTATTTTAAATGTTCTTTACGTCAGTCAGACAGTGATCTAACCGTTATACCATGATCTATATTATTCAGAAATTTGTGCATTATGCTGATGACAACGTCCTATGTTATGATACCGCTTGTTCATTTTCCTCGGAATATATATATATATATATATATATATATATATATATATATATATATATATATATATATTTAAAGGCCTTACATTTATTTTGTTTTAAATTTACAATACCACGACATTTTTATAGATCATTATTTATTACTACATATAGTAATATTATCTACATCTATAATAAGTTGAGTTTTCTGCGCACTTACATTAATATTAAAAGCTTACTTTTCCTACATTCGAATGACTAAAAATTTACTTCATAATATCTGCAGTAGTGGATATGCAGGCTACTAAATATATTTTTTTTTAATTTTCTATAGAACTGAAATTTTAATTATTTAATCAATGTTTTTATACTTTCATATTAGATGATTGGTATAACTTTACTATTTAGAAGTTAAACGTTTATTTCTCACACTCATTTTCTGTGCTTAAACCAAAACATAAATTCCATGAACAAATTTAGTTTCTCAGAAGTACGCACATGTTGAACCCTCTTCCGTTTGCGTATTTTCCATCTGACTACAATTTGGTTGTCTTCAAGTCCAACGTAAACAAATTCTTGATTAACCGTCCCAATTCACAAAAATTCCACGATTACTATATTATCCCATTAACTACTGTGCACTCAATAACTCTTATCCTCGAATGGCCTCAAGAGCGTGATAAAATATGGCCCCTATATATATATATGAAACTTGATATATAGAGGTCTTAGACGTATGGATAAAATGTATATGGTTTAGAGCTGGTAGGAATGTATGCTAATGGGTCAAGATTATTTACAAAATACATACACACGAATAAATATTTTGACGGTTTACAACGTTATTTTACGCGATTTTTTTTACGTGTATCATCATAGCGCAGATGATTACTTTTAAGGATAGCGTTCTCTGTATTTGTGATAGCTTCTATCTGATAGAATGCGAGCCATTTTTTTAATTAATCTAGAATCTTTACTATATATTAGATAGAACATAATCATCACTAGAAGACTGTATTTGTATTAATATATACGAGACTAGCAATATAAAAATGTAATATCTCTGCGTATTTTACGACCAGGTACCAGATAATTTTCTGTGCGCAGTTGCGTTTTAGGCTGATGTTATACTGGCAATTTTGCAACCTATACTTAAAGTAGTCGATGATTTTTTAGTTCAACAAAGGTGACGGAAAGATTTTAACATAACAGAAGACATTTTTTTGCTAAACAACACAGTGATAGATTGTTAGAAATGAGAGTTGCTGTGATTTCCTCGTCGTTTAAAACAGTGAGTGACGGACAATTTGGATGAACCAAGCTCGAATTCAATTCGTCCTTAAAAAATCACTTTCACTAAAGATGTTGAAAAACGTTTACTTGGCCGTTTCCATAAGTACTCGATTCCTTTGGAGAAAAATAATATGACTAAAACCTACCGGGGAATCAATGACAACAAGAGATATTTCTGATTTATACATACATATATATATATATATATATATATATATATAGAGAGAGAGAGAGAGAGAGAGAGAGAAAGAGAGAGTTACACTTTTTGAACGGTAAAACAAAATTTATGATGATTTACTAGTGTCAAAATAGTAAACATACGTAAGGAAGTGAGCGACGTCTTTTATTACTAGTTTCTATATCAACCACGTCGTTTCAGTGTAATGAATTTCTAGAAAACAAGAGAAAGTAATATTACGTTAGTACATGGACTATACTTCTAAAATAACGTCTAAGTAATCATGTTGTTTTTTTATCTCGAAATCATCTAGTTTTTTGGGGGGAAATCGCTTAAGAGACATGGCCTGAAGCCGCTTAATGTAAGTAGTAAACATAAACATAATGGCATTATTGTAAAGACCACATGTTGACTGGTGATCCTAGCCTTTAAAATACCAAGTATTTATGTAGAAGGAAAACAGTAAGCAAGGGGGAAGTTCAGCAGTTTCGTAGTCTGAGGAAAGGAGTTAATGGAAGTGGAAGTTGTATTTCAATGGTATATTTAAAGCGAATTGATGGATAAATCTAAGCCCACGGGTCAAACAAGCTTGGACAAACACACAAAAGTCTGTCATATTCATAAGACTAACACTTTCACGTTTGTAAGAGGGAGATTGCAGTGAAGCAGAAAGTCGGGAGCGAATCAAATTACAACTCCGTTTCTGAATCTGGACAGGATTCAAATGCGATACATGAATTTAAATGCAAATATAAGAAAAGTACTCCACACATGGTCTCCTAGTAGATTTGTGAAGAAATGATTAAGATCACAAGGAGAAACCTATTTTACGATGAGTAGAAAGAGCAATGGATTAAATATATGGACCCCAATAAAGATTCGACTAGAAAAAATACGACAACGTTTGAAAGCAGAACATTTCAAAAGAACCTCTGCAGTTTTAAGAAAATAGCTGAGTCTTAACAGAAAGTAAATTCTTACCCCAGTCTGTAGATTAACAGATGAACTTCAACTTCATATTTCAACTGATCCGACGAAAATGAGCAAGCCGTACCAAAATATATAACGTTTTCATCAGCACAAATGAAAAAAATCTTAATAATATTCCCTTAAAGTTCATCTATATGGAGTGGAAACACGGTAGGGCCTAGCAATGGACCCTGAGGAACACGGTGCTTAAGTGGAAAAGAAAATGAAGTTACTTCTCTCATGAATCATTCGTTGTGTTGTTAGACCGAAACTCATCAGCATCCTGAATACTTCTAGAATTATATTATAATATAGAAGAATCGGAGGGAGTACTAGTAGTACGCAGTGCGTAATACACGCTAAAATATACCCCACTGGTAGTATGTTCTGTTTACCCTTTATCGTGACCTTGTAACATTTTGCTTACATTATCTTTCTAACATTTAATCCCTGTTCGGTGTTTGCTTCCATTGTCCAAAACTTGTAGCCATATCAGTGACGACAGAAGGATTCGTAAAAGCACTCACGCCAACAACTCGATTCCTAGCTTGTTTTTATTTATTGCGACAGAAATATTCTGCAATCTCATTTCTTCCTCACCACATCAGTAGCGGCAAAAGACCATTTTATTCACACAGCGGTGTTGAACGAGAAATTATGCTGGTATTACTAAATTTACGATTGCATAGAAACAACAGTGGCAAACAAGCGATTCGACAACAATAATAACAACAAACACTTTGAGAATATTGCTTACAAAAACCAATTTGTTTACAAAAAAACCCCTCAACTCCAGAGACATTTCAATTACAACAAATTTTCAAATTTCCCGAGGTGAATTTTTCTTTTTACTTAGAAAATGCAAGTTCTCAGAAAAAAGAAATAAATATCAAGCAAGTTTGTTCCTTTTCTCCCCTTCTCTCACTTCTAAAGAAACAACCAACTTTGCACGCACTTGGACAAATTGAAAAAAAATGACCATTTTTTTTAATCGCCCAGCAAAGAACAGAAAACACGGCTTACTTGACAACAATTTAGAACAAAAAAACTAAAAACAAAAACCAAAAAAAAAACTATTACGTGCGCACAAAAACTGATTTTTAATTTCTTATTTTAAGCTGAAATATGTTCTTGGTTTACAAAAAATATAATAAAATATAAAATGCGGAGAAAATTTACATGTCTTTATTAAAGTACATGGGACAAGTCTATGTTGAAATGGTTAAATCAGTAACAAATCTAGTTTAACAAATTTTCTGCCCAATTTTGTTTTCACAATAAAAGAAAGAAAGAACTTGTCTAAATTGTCTTTTGTAAAATTAGTGCAAAACTAATTGATGCCATTTTTCGTCATGTGTGCCTTGCTCATAGCCCTATTCTATATATTATAAAACCGCTGTCAAGTTTATCTATCCAGATATGAACGCGCCAAATGATAAAAGCACACATGGATCAGCAACAAAAAACTAGAAGAAAGGAAGCAACTGTATCATAAAATTCAACAACAAATGTTTATGGAGTTACATAACGGACAAATAGAATTCCAACAACTTAAACTCAACAACTTTACTACAGCAAGAACAAGAGAGGGAATTAGCTTTAAATTCATTAAATGCCTCTAAAACCTATGAGAAATACAAGCGTATTCCCAGAGTACAATCTACCAATCGAATTAGACATTTGAAAGACAAAACATTCGAGGCGTTACATTTAAATTTACTATTTAGAAAACTAGGACCAACCGAAGATAAGGTTCGTTGACTTCATATTACTAAAAAAAAAATCATAACAGAATTGCATTTTTAAGAAACTTTTAAGGCCCTATCAGAACTAATCAGGTTTACCATAACTTGTTCCCAAGACGCTAGAAATGCCCGAATATGGTTCAGGACAAGTAGCAAAATTTTACAAAATTTGCAGCATCGGTGAACAAGGTCTGTAATGATTTCAAACTGCATGAGCTGACTGCATATACTGTTAAATAATTGGCATTGTTCGAATGTCTATTATAAAAAAAAAACACACCGATGTCAGACAACGAATACTCTCCAAGCTTGAAAATCCAAATTTGGGAGCTTTTTTTCTTTTAAATAGTCATCTACTTTCAGTCAACGTTATGTAAAATACATTTGACACAAAATCATGCTCTCAATTCACGGTCCCGTATTGGGGCGGTGATTAAAAATGAAGGCGGCTACCATGAATCGACGTCAGCTCTACTACAATATGAACTTACCTGAATTGATTTTTATCAATAAAAGTTTAAAATAAAGTGTATTATTGTATTCGTTAGGGGAAGAAATATAGCATTCCGCCCCGAATATAGATGGGTATAATTATACTTTAAAAAACTGCCTTATTCTCGAGTGTCATTTAATGAATGATAAAGGTTTACTCGTTTAATACATAGAATAAGAGGTCCCTCCTACACAACATGGGAATGCATTTCATAGAGTTCAGTAATTTAGTGGTTTGGCAGGGAAACAGGGGAGACAACCGATGCAGCAAAACTGAAGTTGGCTTGCTAGGACACTATATATATATATATATATATATATATATATATATATATATATATATATATATATATATATACAAATGTAGGCACATTTAGGCATACTTTATTGGTGTGATTTTTTTTTTAAATTAATGTCACAAAAAATTTTACTATAGAATAGAGATATAATCTCCTAAAAGCCTTGAAAAGTTTCGTATTGTTTCATTTGTAAGAACAAATAGTATTCAGATATATATAATCAATTTGGCCACCGGCATATATATATATGATTAGTTTTTTTGGAAAAAGAATTCCAGCAGAGTGCTCAATTAAAAAGAAAATCCAAATTGTAAGAGCGTATTTATAGTTTGTGTACAGAAAGTTGTTAGTTGAGACAGATCATTGGTACCGTCGATTTCAAGCCCGATAATAAAGCCCGTTTAAGGTATCCTTATCAAGCTCTCTTCAGCCAATATTCGAATATTGGATGAGGAGAGCTTGATAAGGATACCTTAAACGGGCCTTATTATCGGGCTTGAGACCGACGGTACCAATGATCTGTCTCAACTAACAACTTTCTGTACACAAAATATATATGTGTATATATATATATATATATTTATATATGCATATACATACATATATATATGCATATATACAAACATATACACATATATATACATATATATGCATATATCTATATGTATATATATACATATATATATACATCTACATATATATATACATATACATCGACATATATATATATAAATATATATATATATATATATATATATATATAACAGAGAAGAAAATAGGGACAGAGAGAAAAAGTATTAGATATACAGATATATATATGTATATATATATATATATATATATATATATATATATATAGAGAGAGAGAGAGAGAGAGATAGATGCATATACTACCTTTTTGGCAATTTAATAAGTTTCAATCTCAGCGATTATTGATCAGAGTTAAACGAATTAAATTAGCTAGGTAGGTAATTATCTGAATTATGTAGTGTACTATGGCATTTTCCCTTAACGTCACACAATAAGGGACACATCCATCAACTAGAACTTATTTTTAGCACGTCTTGACAGCCATTTAAATGTTTCAACCATAGTCATATGTTGTCGTTTTGCATGCTAATTACAAATACCTGATATTTCCCCAAAACTTCTGGCCTTGATGGAGGGGAGACTAAAACATTCTACTATAGATTTAATTGATCTTAAATAAAGAAGTCAGGGGGAGTAATTCCAAATATTACTCATACATTATATCTCCCATCTTTGGTTTCAACTCATAAAGTAAATTTCACAGTGTATAAGGATTATTTAATTCTAGAGGTATTCATAATCGTACCCTATTAAAAAAAGATATATAACATATGAGAAATATTTGGAAGCAAGTCTCCCTTCCTGTTATTTAAGATCATTTGAAACAAGAACACTTTTCGTCCCCCCTCCATCAAGGCCAGACCTTTTGGGTAAATATATATATAGGGAGGGATAGACATAGATATTGTTACAAAATAAATACATGAATAAATGTTACTAATCCATTAAAAAATAATATAAGTTTTTGTTTTTAAATATATTTTTATTTTTCAGCATATTATATGAACTTATATGAACAAAACGTGCATGAAGGCACCGACCTTCCTTGTGTAATATTACTCCAGATCCCATAGGTGGATTTCGTAAACGCACATTTTTTTCGTCGACATTTCAATAGCAGAGAAGACCCGAGCAAAAAACACAATTCGACGAAATATTAAGTAGTTTTTAGGGGCAATTGTGTACTTTCACTATTTTTAGGGCTAGTGTTACAAAGACTGTTGAGAAAACAGGAATTGCAGCGACGCGTGGAGGGAAATGCATTTGTTTCATGCAAGATAACCCCACAAGGAATTTGGTTTTTGCATTCTTTTCTTTTCAAAAGAATATTTAACGAAATGACAAAAGAATATCAAGGAAAAATACTTATTCCCAGGGAGGAACTAAATATATATAAATATATACATGTGTGTATACGTATGCATATTATATATATATATATACATATAACTAAATAATTTACTCACATTAAATTAATATACGAAAGTATAGATTTATGCGTAAACTTTAAGTATTAACTTCAAAAGTGCTCAATACGTAGGTAGAGCTAGTTAGTAGTTTATAAAATATATATGGCGATTAAGCTACACTGAATATTCCTCTCTAGGACTCTTCAGGCTTATGCGCATAGTGGATGAAACGCGGAATATTCAGTGTAGCTTAATCGCCATATATATTTTATAAATTACTATATATATATATATATATATATATATATATATATATATATATATATATATATATATATATATATATACATATATATAAAGCAGGCCAATTCAGTCTTAGACAGACTATGGATACCCACGAAGTGTTGCTTGCACGTGACAGTTTTGTGACAGGAGATGCGCAATCTCCAATCATACCTCTCCTGAGACGCCGTTGTTTAATACCAGTGGCAAGTGCAGTACAGAACGACTGAAAACAAATGCCGAGGTAAGCGAAGAGCACAAACAGCGCCTATAATTCATAAATGGTCACCCATCTGATACTAACCAGGCTCAACGTTGCTTAACTTCGCTGTCCCGACGAAAACCGCTGTGTCAACGCGATTATGCCGTGTGTGTACACACACACACACACACACACACACACATATATATATATATATATATATATATATATATATATATATATATATATATATGAATTTATTAGTAATTTATAAAATATATATGGCGATTAAGCTACATGCATGGCGATTAAGCTACATATATATTTTATAAATTACTAACTAGCTCTACCTACGTATTGAGCACTTTTGAAGTAAATACTTAAAGTTTACGCATAAATCTATACTTTCGTATATTAATTTTATGTGAGTATATATATATATATATATATATATATATATATATATATATATATATATATATATATATATATATATATATATATCTTTCCCTTCTCGTCCAATGGTTTTTTTCTCTTAATCACCTACAGATCAATATCTTCAAACTTCCGATTCTCATTATAATCACGTTTTATCCTGTATTTCGAAACTTTCCGTGGTTTTTATTCTTTTGTTCACATACATTCGTCCTTTTCATGTACATTTGAGTTAGAAATGTTTCCTCGCTTTTTGTAAGACTTATTGAACCAAATTCTATACGAATTTTCATGTTTTTTTCTTGACTTCTCATTACTTATTATTTGTTTTCGTTTTCAAAATCAAAGATGAAATAATAATTCCGATTTTTATCGATATTTTTCAATAGAAAAAAGAGCCTATTTTATGATTGAAAAAAAGGTATAATTTTTGGTGTCAAGCACTTAAGCAACATGTAATAAAATACTTCAAGTATTAATAATTAGAAGCGGAATAAGTAAATGTATACTAAAAAAAAATATTATTTGAAAGATAAATTCCTTGAAATTTTTACAGCTACAAATCGGAAAGGAAACGTAAAGATGATGAATATGTCATATACAACGTGGTAAAATTATTGTTTATTTAAAGTTTCATAAAAAATGCCTTTTTCTATAGGTCGGAATATGATTTTGATCAGAGTCGCCTAATCAATAAAACAAAAACAAAAAAAACATGCCGGCATAAGCATCGTTTAACCCTGCATTTTGTAGTTTCAAACATGGTGATACACCCCAAATACTAAGATAGTAATAGTGCTAATATTTTGTAAAATATATTTAATCTGCTGGCTCAAGCTATATCTACAGTCTTTGTTTAATAGTTTGAATGAACTGCAGCTTGCTGTCTATAATATATAATAATACAATAAAATAAATTATAAAACTAACTAAAATTTAAAACATCTTAGGTTTAAATTAAATTTAAAAAAAAAAACCAAACGATACACAATTGTATGTCTGTTTGTACAATCTATGATGAACGCAAAATGTTTCCATGAACGGAATTGCAAGAAAAATAATATGAGTTCAAGACATAAATATTACATTCATTATGATTCACCACCAAGGAGAATTGAGATACAGCCACATGTGCGATACTCTCACTATACTCCCGTATACTTACTAGTAGTGGAGAAAGTTTATGTTATTATTTATTTTGTTTGGAAATGTTTACCCAATGAGAGATTGCAGTTATTTAATAATGTTTTAATATTTCTTTCTTTAATGGTCGATGACTATTATTTAAATCTTATATATCTTATATCTTATATATATATATATATATATATATAATAGAGAGAGAGAGAGAGGGGGGAGAGAGAGGGAGAGAAAATAAAAGGAACAAACCGTATTATGTGTTCATCAACGTTTGGTCTTTATTTCGATGGATGAATGTGATTAAGAAAAAATGTAATAATTAACACATAATCTCAATCAATAAATTACATAAAAAACTATATTTGAATGTCAACAGATATATCTTTTACCCAATAAGAATATTAACTGAATTCATAGTTTTAAAATTACATTAACGACTATATGATGCCACTAAAATTTCCTTCTCTTTAACAGCGCCAGCCCTCTACCTCCTTTTTGAATTCCCAGCGTCGTTTTCCGTTTCTCTGAAATAGAACTGCGTCACACTGTGCACGTGAAACATTTTCAAATATTTTGTACGTGTATTTTTTGTTTCTTAATCTCATTCATCCAGAGGAAGTCTCGAAATAAAGACGAAACGTTGATGAACACATATTACGGTTTGTTCCTTTTTATTTTCTCTATTTTGTAAAAATACTATTTCAATTATTTTCATCATATATATATATATATATATATATATATATATATATATATATATATATATATATAATCTTATATTTGTACATAGACAATAAGGTATCAGTACACATGGATGGGTAGGTTATAGTGAACTACTTATAACTTGCTATAGACAGCATTAAGCGCAGTTGATTCTACAAAATTCTACAGCACCTTTTGGACTGAGGTACACCGCCTGGATAATACCTAGGATGTCCGCCCTCCCAGGCCTTGCCACCGGGCTTTCCGGTGGGGCAAGTTTATTGCTTGCTGCCTGAGGCGCCCCTACCGGGGAATGCCGACGGGGTTACTCAGGCAATTTTTTAAATTGCAGGAGTGCCCCTCCTTTAGGGGAGCCTGCGGGGTTCCCGCTTTCCAGGCCTTGTGCCAAATATTGCCGATGTGGGCGGCAATTAAATAACTACTCCGTTACACCTCTGGGATGATGGGATGAGTCTCCTAGCTGCTTCGCCTGCAGAGAGGCAGGGTAGTACACACCAAGGATTCGTCACTTGACACTCAGCCCAACAGGTGAGGGGCCGGGAACCGGCCCAGCACCTGTTGGACTGAGGTACACCGCCTGGGTAATACCTAGGAGGTCCACCCTCCCAGGCCTTGACATAGAGCTTTCCGGTGGGGCAAGTTTATTGCTTGCTGCCTGAGGGGCCCCGACCGGGGAATGCTGACGGGGTTACTCAGGCAATTTTAAAAATTGCAGGAGTGTCCCTCCTTTAGGGGAGTCTGGGGGGTTTCCCACTTTCCAGGCCTTGTGCCAAATAATGCTGATGTGAGCAGCATTTAAATAAATACCCCATTACTACTCCAAAATATTCCAACAATATGTAAACATTATTTTGGGGTTTTGAATAAACAAATCACTAGATGTTGATTAGGTTTGTCTGAGACACGTAATCAGGTGACGTAAGAGAACACGTGAGGTAGTTAGTTTTTGAGAGATTCAGGAGTTGAGGATTGACCACCAGAGCGGGCATACGTCTAGACAGGGGTGGAGAGACAGCTAGGGAGCGAGCTGTAAGAATAGAAAATGTAGACAAACTGCAGATCATGTGAAAACCAGTTGAGACAACTGTAATAAATTTATATTATAAAAATATAAAGAGTTGTTTTTTGGTTTTCACAAATAAGAACAGATGTCTCAATTGGATGCTGCTGATCGTTTCATGTTCGTCACGGAGCAGCCAGAAGATACATAGGAACTCATCAGGGAAAAAGGTATAAAGTATATATTCTTCTTCTTACATATGAACAGTAAAAATATCGCATGTGATAAGTTTCATACAACATGATTCAGTTTACACGTCAATATCATGTCCCCTGGCTAAACAACATACATACGATTTATACGTTTATTATCTGTCTGTTAAAAGAACAATATCTTACATCCACTACATAACACATGACACGTTTTAATATATCATTTCCGCCAATATAAACCAATATACAACAATATTTATCAACAATATTAACAACACCAGAAATAACAAAATGATATTTATTAATAGAATGTGCTAAGGATCACATAAAAAGTATCACATAATGGAATATTTACAAAAAATATTAGAAAATCCTGAGTTTAAATGATTCAAATAAGTGCCAACCATTCGCCTGCTGAGGTAGTGGTTGAATTTGAAGAGTGAATCCCAGCACTAATGGTTTTGCTATTTCTGTTTGATATATGACCCGATTTTTCTCAATTATTTGTTTATAATATATTTTTCAAAAGAAACGCCAATATTGTTGGACATTTTGGAATGAAAATTGAAATTATGGAAATATTAGTTCCACTGATAATATTCCACTTTGTATTCTTATTCCTAACAATGCAAATATAATGTCAATAATTAAAATTTATAGTTTCGGGCTCAAATCACTTTATTAAGTTAGATCCAGGTTCAAGGAACCTATATTTAAAATTTCAAGTGTCTAGACCCAAAATTGTTGGAGGAGTTTGGTAGAGTTCTTAAAGGTCAAATCGTTGAAATTTGACCCCTTAACAGCCAAATTTCTGGCTGACACCCGTCACATCGATTTTCCCAAATCTCAGTACCCGGTATTTCAAATTTCGAGTCTATAGACTAAAAATTGACAGAGTTATTGCGTAGGGAAATGTACACAGACAGACAGACACACAGACACACAGACAGACAGACAGACACGTTCACTTTTATAGATATATAGATTTATTTGAACACACAAATACTGCATTGCCGTAGAAAAAGTTCCAGTGACTTTTTCTAAGTGCTCAGTATTTTATTGACATTCATTACAATGTTTGAGAATTAAAGAGTCAGTTTTGAGCAAACTTTTGAATTGTTTGTGTGTAAATAATATAGTTATTTTTTAACTCCAGTATCTTCCTTTTTAAAGTGTAAAATTGATGAATAGTTTTTAGTTAAATATGTCATTGCACATTTATCTGTTGAAGCAGAAATGTATCTATAATGATTTATTACAGTGCCATTGTTTGCCTGCAGAGACGCAGTTACAAAAAACCCTCCCGATATTAAGAATGGCTTTCTAAATAATACCGCTTGTATTTCAGCACGGTCCGTATTCCATAATAGTAAAATACTTGCCGTCTTCTTATATTAAGAAGTATTTAATTGTTAGGTGCAAGTGCAGAAGACTTAAATAGGACCACCTTCCAATATAAAGAATGGATTTCTAAATAACGTATTTCAGCGCGGCCCGTGTTCCATAATAGTAAAATTCTACCCCCTTCTTATATTTATAATTATTAAATTGCCTTATATTAAGATTTATTTGTTTAGGTGTAGGTACAAAAGATTTTTTTAAAAAACTCCCAATATTAAGAATGGCGTTCTAAATAATGACGTTTGTATTTCAGCACGGTCCCTAGTTCATAATAGTAAAATACTATTCTCCTCCTTATATTTAGAATTATTTAATTGCCTTATATTAAAAGGCGTAAGTACAGATAAAAAATGCCCTCCCAATATTAAGAATGGCTTTCTAAATAATACTGTTTATATTTCAGCACGATCCGTATTCCATAATAGTAAAATACTATCGCCCTCCTTATATTAAGAATTATTTAATTGCCTTATGTTACGAATTAATTGTTAGGTGTAAGTACAGAAGAGTAAAAAAAAAACTCCTAATAATAATAATAGTTATTTAAATAATAACGTTTGCATTTCAGTACGGCCCGTATCCCATAATACTACCCCCTTCTTATATTCAGAATTATTTAATTACCTTATATTAAGAACTAGATTGGGTGCCCGGCGTTGCTCGGGTGTTTGGAGGTGTGTGTTGATGAAAAAAAAAAAATAAGTGGTAGTAGGCAGGCAGGTTCCAATTTGTACCGTAAAGGAGTTAAAGAACGTTAAAATAAAAAAAATAAAAACGTGACGTCTTTACCGTTGCATCCATCGCCAACCCGGAAGTGACGAAGGTTTAAATTAAGACTACTCAATCGAAAACAGGGTATTACTTTAAAAAATATCGGAGAATCCTCACTGTGGAAAAAATCCCAATTGAGGGCGAAGGTATGTATGATTTTGGCCAATTTTTCGATATTTATCGTCTGAAGGGTTGAGCTTCAAAACGATACAGATTTCCTGAAAATCCGTTGCCTGTGTCTATTTTTTAAGGCAGGCATACGAACATACGTACATTTAAACAGCCAGAAGAGATCTATATTATAGATTATATTGGACCCAAGTAATAATTTAAAAAGTACAAAAAAATGACTCATGAGCCACCATGAAAATCGAAACAAAAACTTTTAGCTTACGATTTACTTTTTCCTTTGACATTAATGACTGCACTACGAAAACATGTTTACTGCATAGGTGAAAATTCAAACATGAACCAATAGCTATTATGTCACGTATGCATATTTATTTACGCAAAACTGTCGGTATAGATTGATGTTCATAAAACATGCACAATGTCTAATGAAAAATATATGGATACGTATATTTATACTGTAAAAGCATCGTCAAAATTATTTATTGGGATTTAGACTGCAGTGCACAAGCACATTCAAAATTGTCAAATCTGATCTATATGGCAAAGGAACTTTCAAAATTGTCCAATCGGACCTATACTGCACAAGCACTTTCAAAATTGTCAATATGTATATATATATATATATATATATATACACATACAGATGCGTATACATTCATCCACCCATATATATACGGACACATGCACGTGTAAAATAATTGAGAATATGAACATAAGAGCACCATCGGATATGACAATGGCAAGTATATGCACTTAAAACCGATAACAAACTTATTAGGAGTCGATTAAAAATGATAAAAAGGCAACAGGAAAAATATTTTAAACATAAAATTAAAAGCATTAGGAATATCCGATAAAATAATAAATCAATATAAAATAGAAATATATACCAATTAAAACCATTGTATTAAGACATTAAGAATATCCGACAAAATAAAAATTCAATATAAAATAAAAAATGTATACCCATCAAAACCATTTTATTATGGCATTAAGAATATCCGACAAAATAAAAATTCAATATAAAATAGAAATATATACCCATCAAAACCATTTTATTATGACATTAAGAATATCCGAAACAATAAAAATTCAATATAAAATAGAAATATATACCCATCAAAACCATTTTATTATGACATTAAGAATATCCGACAAAATAAAAATTCAATATAAAATAGAAATATATACCCATCAAAACCATTTAATTATGACATTAAGAATATCCGAAACAATAAAAATTCAATATAAAATAGAAATATATACCCACTAAAACCATTTTATTATGCTATTGAAGATATCAAACCCGACATCAAATATTGATCTAACATTCGAGTAATTGCAATATGTGTTTCTGATTTAGTAAAAAATGCTACATAACTTTTGGGTTTCTTCATGAAATATGATAGATTGGTAGGGGAAAACTAAATACCAGAACCGAAAATTAATTATGTTTGATTTTCGACTCGTATTATCAATGTATAACTCATGAAGTATTTGAGAATGCACTCAAATTAGCTTCAGGTGAAACAAATGTAACTAGCTTAGAAATAGTAGTTATCTAACTAGCGAGAAAAAGCTTAGCTAGACATAATAACGTATTATGAACAATTAAAGAATAGAGAGAACAAATTTGATGGTACGACTCTGCGTTGATAACTGACATGGTAGTTATGTACATACAAAAATAGATGTATAAAAATACAAGGATTGGATGGAAAGCTATATAGAGACGATGCAATTATTTTAGTTTATTAAAGCGATTGAATTATAGAGAAATTTTAAAGAAAATTAAATTATTTTAATGAAGTTAAGTTAAGAAATACAATAGTGATGCTTTAGATATTATGCTAAATCGCGATAACAATAGTTATAAATATGTTACCAAGCAAAACTCTCTATAAGTTATTAATCTAATAAGTTTATACGTATAAAAAGTACTCATACCAAGTATGCCAAATAGAACATCCAGGTGTTCAATAAATTATAATATATTCGATAAAAATAAGGATTATTATAAAGAAACTTTAATTAGATAAAATTATGAAAAAAATCATCTACGTGAAGGAGGATGATAATTAAAATAGCAGAACAGACTACACAATATAATATAGCATGGCAATGAAAGGGGTGGCATGTAAAGAATAAAAAAAATGTGTATAAAAAGAATAAAATTTAAAATAATGAAGTTGTATTTCATAGCAATAACGCTGTTTTTCATGAGAGAAAGTGCACAAAAAACAGTCTTGTTTAACCTGTCATTTCAGTGAACAGGAACTAAATAATATGCCTAAAGAGTTTTACGAAATAATTGACTATATGTTTCCCCAGATTAAGTAAAATAATAAATAAGAACACAATACAACATTCAGCCCTAATTGCTGTCAATCTATACAATATTATAATAGGTGTTCCTATAAGATTAAATAATGGTAAAACCAACCAAATAGTGGATAATAATAATAAGGATTTAATAGGATGGACTTAATATGGATGATAATGCTTATTGGACAGTGATTGATTAATTTTAGAAATAGTATACTAATGTGGAGTTCAAATGAATAATATTTAAACGATATTCCTATACGGAACTAAATGCTTTTTAAAGACAGATTTCAGTACCATGTTGCATCACTTTAATTAAGAGAATAAACAAAATGGGAATAATAATAGAAATAAAGATAGAACAAAAATAACTAATAATAAGAAGCGGAATCCGAGTGCATGGATATAACGTTAGATTAGAAAAGAATTTGAATCAAAATGGTCAGAAATATAAGACGAGGAAGCATAAACCGAGTAAATAAAAAAAGATGTAATCAATGTTTTCTTGAGGCATTAAAGATAGTAAATTCTAAAGAGGAAATTTCGAAAAAAAAAATTAGATGTTATCACGCCTAAAACCTGATGAGAATAAATTTTAAAATGACAGAATATATTAAGAATGACACGTTTGGATTTAATACTTAGATTTTGAAATTGAGCAATAAATAAATTATTAGATCATTGAATTTTCATATAGAAACCAAAAGCAATTATAATCAAATAAGAGAAATAAAAGTAATTAGGATTGATTTAGATAATATTGATCAAAATATAAAGTTCAGGAAAACTAGGAGTGAAATTGAACTCAGATTTTTATAAAAGAAGATAATGTTCTTACTATGATTTGAAAACAAATAAACAAAGGTGATTAATTAAAACTAAAGTAAATATATAAAAAACTAAATCATGAGAATTTCAATAAATTGAAGAAATAAATTACTCAAGTTCTTGGGGAAAAATATTAAAATAAAAAACATACAGAAGATTAAGATTCTCTTGCACTTTCAATCAATAATTTTCATCAATTAATAATTGTTTGAAAAGCATTTTTCTTCTGTCTTTATACAATTATATTATTTTTTTTTAATCGCTAGAGAGAAAATGGCTAAAACGTTCCGCTTGTTACTAGAAAGTTTACTAACTAGGATTAAAAAAATGATTGACAGATTAAGCAAATTAACACAAGAAAAATCCATCCTATAAAACAAAACATAATATACATTTATGCATATGAATATATGGCCGGATTTCAGTAACTAACTTAGCCAAGATATCCGCCAACGTCTTAAGAAAATCGCCCAATTTTGACGTTACTCTGGTGGTGATAAGGGGGGGGGGCTCAACACATGTTGTGCCTTACACTTTTAGGGCGTCAGTCTTATTTCATTGACTTTTGTCGGCACCATTGTCAGAGACCGATTGCATTAGGACCCGATGCCTAAATCTGCTACCGTTTGTTCTTTCTTGTCCGGCAACGCAGATGCTTTTGGCCATTTAGTGAGCAAATCAACAACGGCCACTATATACTGGTTGCCTCGTTCTGTACCTGGATAAGGTCCAGAGATGTTTAGACTCAGTTTTTTGAAGGAATACTGGGGAACATCAGTTATTGTCAGTGGAGCCTGTGGGTGATGCCGAATATGAGACTGACATTGCACACAGCGTTTTATCTACTTTATCACTTCCTTGGGCAATCAAGGCCAATAATAGTCTCTACCTACCAACCTATAAGCTTTTCTCAATTTCCAACTGTCCTGCCCTTTCATGGATTGTTCCAAGATATGTTTTTTCTCAATTCTGCGACCACTTTAAATCTTATTTTCCAATCTACTCCGGCGATACAGTGCACATTGCCTGGATGGAGAGTATATTTTTGGGTCTTACTCTTGTTCACTCTGACCCTTAACCTCGCTAGCTCTCGACCCGATGCAAACTTCTATAACCTCGGACTTTCTTAGAGTTATTACTCAAGAATATCGGAAAATTTCTGGTGTCGCTCACGATGGCGTCGTTGATCATCACCCCCGGATCTTCTTTCTCTTCTATTGGGAGGAGAGTGACTTGGTAACCATCAGTGCTCCTACCGATTTGTCCTTGAATTTTTCCTCTTGCGGACATCACATTTCGGGGAGGAATTTTAGCATCTCCCCAGGAACATCACGGGGTATCTCTCCACCTGAATTTGTCCGTCAAAGAGGATACTCCTCCCTCTCTGTCCCAGGCTCGACGGATTGAAACTGAACTTCGATGTTCTTTTATTAGTCACTGCCTTATATAAAGTTATCACACATATCTGACGCCACATAAGACTGCAAATGTCTGGATACATCTCGAACCTTATAGGAAAGATAAGTCAGACGCTTCAATAGCAGATGGGTCTTATTCGACTGAGTCAACTCCAGGTCGACTGGACGCAGTTGGTTTCGGTTTGTCATCCGCTTAATAAATCATGGGTACAGAGGTGCCAGTGTCTACCAGGGTAGTCACTTCAACGCCCCTACCATCACATGGCATGTAAGGTCCCAAACTTTTTCATGAGATGACAGAGTCTTACTCGCCCCGCATCCGGTACTCTCCTTGGTCAGCTTCTGAGCACAGGGACTCCTTCTCCGCTTTTACAACTTTTCCTACCTTGAAAATTCAATGACCACTAAGGACACTTGCAACGTAACCCAGTTATTTATAGGTAAAATACAACTGATATACAACGAATAATAATACATCTTATTTGTTAAAACATTATGCAAGCAGGCGAAATATTAATCCATGTATTTGTCTGAAAGTTTTTTTTTCTTTTAGCGATAAGATTCTCAAACAAATCAAGCAATTGGGGCATTAATAATTTTATAAGTGTTTTATATCTATTGTGTATTTCTCTTAACTTTCAATGCGCACATTCTAATACGGATAGAGTGAGAGGTTGTTGAATAAGTTCATTGTAATATTTCATCGGACTGACGATGTTACGAATCATAGTGTTATTATATGTGGCAGCTTCTGTTCTAAGTGCTATTTCTATTTCCGTAGTGCACATGGACGGCTAACAATTTTGTCTCAAAATTAGTTCGTACACCATTAGAGGAGTTAAAATTTGAAGAATTTATACTTAGGTTTACGGGAACCTAGTCGAATAAATGGCGTGTCTATAAAACACGATGTAAGCAGAGATAAACGTCAGTTAAAATAGTGTGAGCGTCATACGTCTCTACCTCTTCAATAACGGTGTACTTTTTTCTCAATGGGAGAGCGCAGGTCGGCAGTAACTTTTACCTTCGTTTCTGAAACAGCTAATTTATCCCTATACGTCACAAATATGCGTATATATATATATATATATATATATATATATATATATATATATATATATATATATATGGGTGCGTGTGTGTGTATATATATATACATATATATATATATACATATCAAAATAGAAAAATAAGAGCATGAAAAGTAATAAAGTTAGGCTTAAACATGGAAAAGTAATAATTTCCTACTGAAATTAAAAGAATACCAGGTCAGAATAGGCCAAATTTATTAAGAATAAATGTTGAATTTGTATAAAAAGATAGCAATTAAGTGGTCTATTTTTAACATACTAGAGAGAGGATATCAGGAAGATATTTCAGGTATAAAGGTTAAATTGAAATGGAGTAGAGTATTAATTTAGATTTAGACTTTAAGTGAAGAAAATTCAGCTATTAAAGTTAAAATCGGTCTAGGAGACGTGTTGAGAATTTTATGATAATTGATAAATAATGATGAGCATATGAAGAGGATATATAATTATATTTCGTTAATATTACATGTCAACATGAGTATGGATGGCTTGGTTGTTGGATAAGTTCAATATGCCAAATGGAAAAGTGTATTATGGGGCGGGTCTGAGAATATTGATGATATTTCTATTCTGTTGTAAATGTTGTTATGAAGAGACTGACTGGGAGAGAGTCCTAATAGCTGAGGTCTTAGTGGAATAATATGCGAAATTAAGGGCTTTGAAATCATAGCATGAGTACACTGGTAGCATTACCTTAAAAAATTGTTTCCAGTGTCAGACACTGGGTGCTAGATCGGATATGTGAAAAAAGGTTAACCCACAGGTAATTGCTATGGGGGAATTGCACTTGAGGGGCAGGTAGGGCTAATGTCAGAGGATAAACTAAGGGTTTACAGATATATTGGAGGAGTTTTATCAGCATATGTACGTATGTATGAGTGCATATATGTCTGTAAGTATCCTTCTCTGTTTCTTTCTCTCAATCTATTTCTCTCTCGCTATCTATCTATCTATATATATATATATACACACGCACACACACATACACACATACATACACACACACACACATATATATATGTATATATATATATATACTGGGTAGTTCATAAGTCACTTAACTGTTTGAACATGAAAAACTTTTTTTAAATTACTCTATTGAATTAATACCTTTTTTTATTACACAGTTTAGAGTGTGAACATTTTTATGGAATAATTACAAAAGATAAAGTCGTCTCCATTGATGGCTTCACAACGTCAGATATTTTTGTATGCTATTCTCCACGACAGTCCTTAACATCGGTGGTTTTAGCGAAACAATTTTCTGTCGTATATTTTCCTTAATTTCCTGGATGGTTTTCATGCTCTTTGTTTTATTAGCTAACCGTCATGCCAAAGATGTGGTGCTGTCAAATCAAGTGACATGGATGATTTGCAACAACAACAACCAGCATTAGTCCAAAGTGTAAGCCCAGTTTTCCTCCCCGACAATGCTCGAGCGAACATGTTAAAACCGACACTATATAATATAATATAACGAATTGGACTACGAAACACTGCTCCAATGCCATAATCTGCAGCCCTCCTGCTTATCGACTACAACTTTTCCAAGCATCTTAATAACTTTCTCCGTAAGAAATGCTTAAAAAACCCAAGCCATATCAAAAACGCATTCAGCGCTACCTAAAGGCAAGATGTCCACGTTACTTGCATGAATACACTAGTGCCACATTAGCAAACGGTTGCTAATTGTGATTGTGCCTTTCTCGCTCAATACATTCTTGTTTCAGCCGAAATATTTTCATCTGAATTAGAAACTTCAAATCTGCAAAAGCTTTCTCAGCAACACGATATATATATATATATATATATATATATATATATATATATATATATATATATATATATATATATATAAACATTTATAACATTTATGCTACGAAAGATATTGGATTTGTTATGTGATGAAACGTATGATACCAACCTATGTCAAGGGTCAGTAACTATACAAAATTATTTACTCATTACGTTAACTAATATAAAGATCAAAAGCTAGGTAGCGTAGTACATATTCAGAACATCATTCGCATGCTCTTAGTAAAATATTGTTACGCGTAAGAAAGATGAAAATATAGCAAATGAAATTAAGTGCAGAATCCTAACGCTTATCGAAAATCTAGTAGGAGAATATAAAATCCTAGCGAAACTGAAATATAAACCATTTGAACAAAAGTAATGCGTGTTTTACGAAATGTTATTAGGGGAAATAACGGTTGATAGATCGCTGAAAGGGTTGCGTTGGATGGTTTCTGGAGTTCTCTGATTAAAAATGAGAGTAAATACGATCCAGAGACCAAAATAGATTCTAGATGTGGCTTACAGATACAAACTAGTCCTTACAGAGGCAGACGTATATGCTGGGATGATAAAAACTGAATAGATGGCATGTTTACAAAAAGCCTGGCATTGACAACCAATTCTAATGCTGACCTAAGTAACTGACAGCACTTCATAGCCACCATAGTATTTTTTAAAACTATTTATTTTCAAGATAATGTATGTCCGTTTTATGTTCAGTCTTTCTCTCATGGTATTATTATTTTATATTATTTTATAGTCACCATAGTATTATTATTATTTTATAGTCACCATATTATTATTATTATTTTATAGTCACTATGTATGATGATGTTTTCATTAATTCATTAAAATATAATTATTATCGTTAATGTTTATAATGTTTTCATGTTTTTTAATGTTTAGAATGTTTTATAGTCACCATAGTATTATTATTATTTTATAGTCACTATGTATGATGATGTTTTCATTAATCCATTAAAATATAATTATTATCGTTAATGTTTATAATGTTTTCATGTTTTTTAATGTTTAGAATATTTTATAGTCACCATAGTATTATTATTATTATTATTATTATTATTATTATTTTATAATCACCACAGTATTATTATTATTTTATAGTCACCATGTTTTATAATGGTTTCGTTAATTCACTAAAATATAATTATTATCGTTAATGTTTATAATGTTTTCACTTCATAGTCACCATAGTATTTTTAAAACTATTTCGTTTCAATACAATGTATCTCCCTTATATTTAAAGTCTTTCTCCTATGGTATTATTATTATTATGATTATTTTTTCATCACTCTCTGATTTTTTTTTTATTTGATATTTATTTTTGTCTGCTTTGCGTTAATTTTTGCTTTAATTTTACGCGTCATTCTATATTTTAGGTTTATTCTCTCTTTATTTAAGTTTTAATACATATTCATGCATATAATATATCATATTTATATTTATTTTATATTTTCTCGTTTGATTCTCATTTTATCTTTTTGAAGATGCATCTACTTGCTTGATTATAATATTTCCTTGTTTTCAATTATTTTAAAAATATTTCCCCTATTTATTTCTAATTTGAGTTTTAATATGTCTTCATTTTTCTTTCTTTCATAGTAGTGTCTATCAATAAATAAAGTCTGCCTTTCCGTTTTCTTTCAATCTGTTTTTATTTTTTTCTGTCCGCCATTTTATAAATTATTTCCTCTCTCTAAGCCTATACGTTGATTCACTACATTGGCCTTTCTTCCATATTGCTTCCCGGTAGCGTTTCTCGTTTTCTTTCATCTCGTTCCGACCTATGCCTTTTCCATCGTATCGAGTTCTGACGAAGGAAACCATCTTTCATCTTTGCTGCGTCCATTCGACCGAAAAGATAACAGCCAAGAGCTCGCTACGAAACCGAAATAAATTCAATATCGTTGACATCTCTAATTATTGCAAATATTTTCATGCTAATAAACTCGACATGTCCAACCTTCATTTTAGACATGAACATGTGTAATACTTCTACCATTTGAGAGAAACACCTTCCCGCCATTAGGAAGCATTCTCTGACTAATGGTGCATTATTTCCCCTTCCACACGAGATAACAAATAAAGGAAGTCGAAGATGAAGCCTCACCGAGTTTTACTGGCTCTTACGTACTATCATATCGCACAATAGGTCCTATGCTTGACTGATAAATAGCACTGCCGATAAAATAATCTATATGATTCTTATAAACTACTATCTTTTAAATTACCTATGTTATAATTATTTCTTTCTTGAAATCATTTATAAAGTTTATAAAGTAATTTATGTCAATGCATTTTTAGAAAAAAATGGAATATCTGAATGTCGCGTTATCTCTATATAAATAAAATGAACTCATTTTTTCCCGTCTGATTTTGACATTAATAGGATTAAAAATCAAGATATTTCATGCAAATATAACATGCACAAACGGCAGAACAATATCTGAGGTGTGTTATAGGCGTATTATTTCTCAAATTCCTCGATAATCTTAGATTTCTATACTTTTTCTGTCACGGCCAAAATCGGTTAAGATCAATGGAAGTGGTAAAATATTTTCTCTCTAATAAATTCCTCCTCCCCCTGCCACCACTTAACACCGTTTGGGGATCGTTCACAAGGAACAGTTGAGAAGAGAACACCGGTTTGGCTTCGTAGTTCTTTCATGTGAAGTTATTTAAAATCACTAAACTAAGCTGCAGTGCTCTGTGGCGTAGTGGTTAACGTGCTGGACAATTCACATTATATTTTCACGCCGACCTACCGTAGTCGTTTTTTTTTGTTTTTTTTTTCCTAAACAACTGGAATGGACTTTTCTTGGTGGCCGAACTGTTAAATTTGCAGATGTTTTTTTGTTTTTTTTTCACACTTTATTTTCCTACTTTTACACATGACTCCGGGTTTGATCCTTCCTACTTACCTACCATAACATTTTTTAAACCCCCCCGTCCCGGAAACAAATACTCGGGCAACGCCGGGTACCCCCGCTATTTATAAAATATTGCTTACGCAAGTGTCACATTGCGTCTAACTTCACAATCCCGCCACATTAAGCGTTTCGGGAAATTTAAAAACAAAACTAAACCTACATTTTATATTCTTCTCTCGTGCTCCCTGGTCATGTCTCCGCGTAGTTTGTGCCACGCTCGTTATCGGATCTGGGAAAAAAGTTCCCTCAATTCACAGTAGCAGACGCAAGTCTCATGGCCTTCGTTGACATACCAGTTTTATCTAGTTGCCATTGTTTTCTCCAGCCGCAGTTGCTTCATTGTTTCTCATCTTTAGAAGGGTGTAGGGGTCTCTATTTTCCTATAGTATAATAGCAAACATTCATTTCTATCTGCCCCTCCTTTCACGAGATATCTACTGATATATTCTCTCATCTGCTCAATGTTTTAAATTACATTTTCACCCAAAACAAGGTGCATTGCCATTTTGATGTAGGGGCTACTATCAATGACATGATCTACAGGAGTACTATGTGGTGAGTTGGGTAGCAAGATGTCGGTACACGTCAGTAAAGTTGGGGAAACATGAATTCGGAAGAGAATTCCTAAGTCTAGCGGTTCTGGGAAAGAAACTACTGCAGTAGAAGGCTCTCTTACATCTAGGGATCTCTACTGTCAAGAGGTGAGATTTAGCTGTTTTTCGGGTTTGTCGGAGGTATTTTCATCGAGGGGGGTACGAGTGTGTGCAGTTCGTCGGGGCATTCAACGTTAAATTACTTTTACTCCCTGAAACAGACTCCCCCAATGTTGCGTTTTGTGACGTGGCAACCCACATCACGCATTGTCAACGATTCATTTCCTGTACGACCTCTTTCTCTAATTATCTTGTGGTACAATTTTTTATAAACAAACAAGCTAGCTGTGGTGAGAAATTCTATTTTAAAATTAAGAAACTTCAATATTTAAGTCTATGTATTCCATTGCCGACAACTGCCAGATCGTCTACGTTGGTATACGACGATAATTAATCATACTGTTTTGGAACCATTACTGTAATAGAAAATGAAATGGCTTCATGATTGTTAAACGGTTTTTTTTTGCGTCAGGTAGCCTCCTAGTCACTGGGTGCATTTGTTTCCTGCCAGAATATTTGGATCTCCCCATGCTTATAGGAGTGGACTGTATTGAGGAGCAGCGAAGGCAGGACCATACATGAAGTGTGCAAATACGCAGGCTTGCAATACCAATCCTCCTCCACCCAGCACTCTCTTGTCCGATCTGAGACCTTATCTGTGGAGCCAGGTTTGAACTATATAAACATCAGCTTACTCATAAGAGGCCGATCATCATCATCATCGGATAAGGGTGGATAACAGAAAGAGAGAGAGAGGGGGCGGTGAGAACAACGATTCAGGAACGGTATGTTTATTTCACATGCAAACTTGGAACATGTGTTGAACATTCAAGGAAATTAAATTCGAAAATTGATTGGAAAAACATAAGAATATTCTACAAACTCATTGGGTCGATCGTAACTCATAGATGTGTAACAAAGCTCAGGAGTTAAATATCTCAGAATACAGTGTATAAACCATTTCTAAGTATCATTAAACATGAAGGTTTTTTTTTCAAGTTGCTGACGCGTTTTCTAACAGTCAATGAACATTAGAATAATCTATGATGGAAAGTGTGTTTCGCACCAACATAAACTATTCGCCAAAGTTGGCAAATAGCTAAACATGAATAGATCTATCCACTCAAGTATAAAATTGGATGTAATCTGATTGATAGACATTCTATCAATTGACGAAGAAGGAAACATCAGCATGAATATATTGACGCTTGTATATTAATGTGCGCAAGTAATTTTACTATTTGATAATCTGAAACAATGCTAATCACAAAAAAAGAGAAACATAAATTCGACAACAGTTATTTTTTTCTGTTGACAGAGAAAGTATTGCGAGGTGCGCAATTGACTCTGAAGTCTTACCACAAACCCGGCATGGTGCATCAACTTCTTCTCCTAGAACCACTTTTTTTGACAATCTTGTTCCTAATGCCTGCTTTTGTGCTGCACATAATAATAATAATAATAATAATAATAATAATAATAATAATAATAATAATAATAATAATACAATGCTTAGAATGAACTGCATTGTGCAGATTGATATATTAACGAAAACAGACGCTTTGTACGGAAATCTATGAGATCAAAGAATGGTTTGACACGGGTAGAAGAATGATAGAGCAAGCGAGAAATAAAGAGAGTGAGATTGACAAAGATACGAAAAAATATTAAAAGATGCATTATACAAGTGTCAACATCGTAAAAAAATTGCACGTTTACGAGGAAACTATAACAACTACAATAATAATATTATTAATAATAATAATAATAATCATTATCATAATAATAATAATAATAATAATAACAACAACAACAACAATAACACTACTACTACTAATAATAATGATGAGGAAAATAATAATAATAATAATAATAATAATAATAATAAAAATAATAAAAAGTAAAATATCATAGTCTTGCATAAACATGCATTTTGTAAAATAATAAACTCATTGGAATGAAAGCAAAATGTGCTACTGTTACTACTGCTACTACTTTTACGAATACTAACACCTGACTAATTACTACTACTACTACTACTACTACTACTACTATCAACAATAAAAACAGTCTTGCGTAGACATGGCTTCATAAGGATAAATATTATTGTTACAAATACTACAGTAACTAATACAACTAGTGATAACCGCAACAACAAAAACAACAACAAACCACAACAACAACAATGACAATGACAACAATAATAATAATAATAATAATAACAATAATAAAAATAATAATAATAACAATAATAATAATAACAATAACAACAACAACAATAATAATAATAATAATAATAATAATAATAATAATAATAATAATAAAGAACATCCTTGCATAAACATGCATATTGTAAAACGATCTATTCAGATAATAGTGACAAAATAATCACTGCGGTCATGTTTCTGAACGCAAAAAGAATAACCCAAATAAAACATAGCAACATGACCGCTGTGTATAACGACAGTCTCAAAAGTCGGCGAATGTTTATCCCCGCGCCAAACAATCTTTATGTCGATTTTTTTTTTTTTTTTTTTGCACGATTTACCCTGACGGAGTCCCGTCGATCAATGGAGTCATTTGAATTTGCAACAAGACCGGGATCGTCCGAGCATCTATTGTTAGCCCAGCCGTTTTGATAGCTTTTCCTGTGTACTAATGATGCGAATTTTAGATTGCTTGCCACGTGAAAATATTGTCAAAAAAGGAAAGAAGAAAATGAAAAGAGGTGTGCAATCCCGAATAACTATAAAATAAACTTTTGTAAAATAAGATGTGCAGATTCATCATCATCATCATCCTCATCATCATCATCATCATTAGTATTATTATTATCATTATTATAATCATAATAATTATAATAATAATTATAATAATAATCATTATATAATAATAATAAAATAAGTATAATAATAATAATAATTATAATAGTAATTATAATAATAATGATTATTATAATAATAATTATAATAATGATAATAATAATAATTATAGTATTAATCATAAAAATGATAATAATAATAATAATAATAATTATAATAATAATAATTATGATAATAATAAAATAATTATAATAATAATTATAATAATGATAATAATTATAATAATAATTATAATAATTATAACAATAATAATAATGATAATAATTATAATAATAATAATAATAATAATAATAATAATGTTAAGTATAATAATAATTATAATAAGTGTAATAATTATAATAATAATTGTAATAATAATTATAATAAGTGTAATAATTATAATAATAATTGTAATAATAATAAGAATAACAATAATTATAATAATAATAATTATTATAATAATAATAATTATTATAATAATAATAATTATAATAATAGTAATAATAATAATTATATTAATAATAATAATTACTATCTGTATAGAGAGATGTACTAGAGGAGGACCATTACTATAGCAGAACAGATGAAATATTCGTTATCTCGAATATCCTCATATAAACGTGTCGGTAACGTTGAGACTATTATAGCCATATGTACCAAGCTTAAGGTTTTCAAAAAAGAAAACTCGTGAATGTTACGAAGTTATGAAGAGGGATCTGTAAAAAAAGAGCAAAATATATTTTTATTGATGCAGACAAATTTCCATGGGCGCAATACTGGACACTCTAACGTTTCAGACTGTTGGTCGATTAAGAAACCAAGTTTTCTTCAGGCGACATTATGACATTTCTCTTCCAATGAGGAAGTTCGGTTCTTAAATAAATATGATAGAATTATTGGTTTAGAAAATTAAACATGTCAAGACGTAAGAGGTTAATGAGGGAGTTAAGTGACATTAAATTTGAAACATTAAAATAAAGCAGAACCAGAACAGAAAAGAAAGGAAGAGAGTGAAATAAAGGAGGAGGAAAAACATGTAACGGAGAGGGAAAGAGTAATCAAAATAAAAACGGAGAATTTGTTAGAATTGAGTACATAATATATTCACATCATGACGTTTGTGTTATTTATATACCTGTATCTATATTTCTACACATTATCTAGCGCAATCGTCTTTTGCCTTTCCATGCCATTTGCATCAAACATTGAATATGGACCTATGGAGTAAGCCTTTTCAGTACGGTCTGCTAATTAATTAAATTTTTAGCATGCCTGCAATTGCTCTCTATTCTCTATACTGCAGGCATGGGTTTTCTTTAGACCCACTCACATCGCAGCCGTTCCAACGCTACTCTTGTAGGTGATCACACGAAAAGAAACATTCGGTCCTAATTAGGGGTTTAATTACGTTAACGGACAAAGAAAGACACTCTATTACCGTAACGTACATTTCGAATCAATCAATGCACAATGTAACGAAAAACCGAAATAATTATAACCGAGAAAAAATCGTGTTGGACATTAATGCAGAAAGAAACACAATTTCGACTAAATCAGGTTTTGCTAATAGCAGGATAAAACGCAATAGGACAGATTTTTTAAATATGAAACCTAAAGCCTTGAGACAGTACTTAGTGTAATATGTAATTAGCCATGGCAATCAGTGGTTGAGAAGATTTCTTGTAATTATTAAAGAAATAATCTTAGTATTTGCGTCATTTAGTAAAGTAGATGGCCTCTCTACCGAGCTATGTTGTTACTTAGACCTGACAGTATTCTGTATCTAGAAGATCCAGTGCTAGCAATAAACATTCGTTTTCTCTTTCTAAACCTTCCGCTCCCTCTTCTGTACACTGATTCTAATGCAAAAAAAAGCAGTTTACTACGTCAACGTTTTCTACAAAATATCTATTTGCTCGTGCGATTTGTATATTTCTTTTTATGCCGAAAAGAAACATAAATTAACTGCGTCAAGACATAATACTACAGGTCTTATTTCCCCTCTCTTTCACTCTTTCTTTTGCGTTCTCACTCGCTCTCGCTCTAACTCGCGCTGGTTCTGTCCTTTATCTCTCTCTCTCGCGCGCGCTTTTTATATAGCGTTTTATGCTGAAAGATCAAACAATTCACGGCTTCAACGTTATTTACAACAATTTTTCATTCTTTGAATAGTTTTTTAACATCAAACATTTGTGAGGAAAACGCTCCCTCCCACAATATTTCATGGAACAGGGTAACACAGAGTAAGCATCTGCAAGTAAGACTATTGATCCTCAACACAATGAAAATATATATATATATATATATATATATATATATACTTCATTTAATCACATCAATTAATATATTAAATTATAAATCCATGCGTAAACTTTAAGTATTTACTTCAACAGTGCTCAATACGTAGGTATAGCTAGGTAGTAAGTTATAAAATATATGGCGAGTAAGCTACACAGAATATTCCGCGTTTCATTAAAAAAAATTAACCTAGATTTAAAGAAGACCAGGACATCAGATATATATGCTCCCTGCACAAAATATCACACACAAATGAACGGGTCAACTGGAGGTTAACCGGGCCTTTGTCATGTAATTGTCTGTTCATTGGCTGATTAGGAAGGTTCCGGTGGAAGCTAGAAAACTGATTGGCTGACTAAAAACTCAACAAAAGGTGTGTATATAAAAATGCGAGACAAACACAAACTTCTAGCATACGCCTGATGAATCCTAGCGTGGATGAAGCGTGGAATATTCTGTGTAGCTTAATCGTTATATATATATATATATATATATATATATATATATATATATATATATATATATATATATATATATGATGAAAAAGAAATGAACAATATTCGGATCTTATACAATAAATAATCGATTAAAAAGGTGATAAAAGAGCACGAATTATAATGAAACCCGACGCGTTTTTCGTCAGACAAACTTTTCAAGGATATATGTCTGAATGTTTTGTATTTTGTTTTTTCCCCCTCTAGAAGCACTTATACGAATGGGATAACGACGGAGAGAAAAAAAACTAAATAGAATATTTTTTGCGAAGGCTAATCGTAGCAAAATGTCTTACTCAACGTACGTACCGTTATCATTAGTAATAGCATTAGTAGTGCAATAGTAATAGTAGTAGTAGTAGTCGTATTTTCTGTCCTATGATTTTTTATTTACAGTAAAACAAATCAATCTAATAAGTATTTTTACGGGTACAAAAAAAAGAAAAGTCAAAGAACTAACCATTCAGACGTATATCATTGAGAAGTTTGACAAAAAGCGCATCGGATTTCTTTTCAATTCGTGATTTTTTAATCGACATTTATTTTATAACATCTGAACATGGTTCATTTCTTTTTCATTATTTTAAAATGTTGCAATACTAATGAAGTTATATATATATATATATATATATTAAATTTATTTATACAAACATTGATGGCTCCATATGTGCATACATGTTTCTGTAATCAACCGCGTTGGGGGAGTATGTCTTCAGGCCAAGAATTATCGTCGAGATCTGATATTTCAAACAAAAACTTTTTTTCTTATTTCGTTTACAAAGTTAGAATGTAACATGGGTGGGGGTTATGAGCGGGGTGAGGATAAGTGAAGTCTTTGAAGATAATAAACATCTTTTTTATTTCCCTGTTTTATATATTCGCTTTTTACGTTTATCTATCCCATCTTTTAGTTTTTACGGCATAAGGTACTTGACAATTAAGTATTTTTGTCTCGCGGTCAGTAAATTAAAAATATTCCTTAGTGATATTGAGTACTGACCGGTGTCTTTCAATACACACACACACCCACACATAAACACACACACACATACACACACACTCACACCCTTACACTAGAAGCAAACATACGCTATTTATATATATATTGATTTGCAAATTGTCATTTGTTCTCGTTTTCTGTTTCAAATCGACTTCATTCCATTACTCGCATTGTTATAGCTTTCTTAACCATCTATCTATCTATATGTGTGTATGTATGTATGTATGCATGTATGTATGTATGTGTATATACAGCAAAGGAGAAAAAGAACGTGTAAAAATTGTTTCTTCTTTGCTGTCGCGCTCATCGCCAAACCGGAAGTTACAAATATTTAAATTAAGGCTAGTCAATCGAAAAAAGGGAATGACTTTCGGAATCTGGGAGAAAAACTGCACCCTCCCTGTAAAAAGTACGTCCCGTTGAGGGTGAAGGAATAAATGTTTTTAGCCAATTTTTACACGTTTGTCGTCCGAAAGTTCGAGCTAAAAAAACGCTATCGGGCTTTGAAAATTCTTCGCCTCTGCCGAAATTTTTAGGCAGACATAAAAAAAATACATACATGCATTTAAACAAGGAGATGAAATTTATATTATAGATGATATGTATTTTTCAAAACGTAAAATGTACACTATGAGTGGATGTAGTTTTTCAAAACGTAAAATGAACAGCGGGGAAGGTATGTCTTTTAAACGAGCAACGTTTTTAAAAAGTATTTCTCAATCTTGCTTTAAAAATTGGGTGAATGTTTTCAGACGCATAAATGTGCACATTTCCTTTAACACTTAGCTGATTTACAAGGTGTGTCGTAAATATTATTTTTTTTATAAACAATTCAATATCGTAGACGATTAGGTAGCACAAAAAGAAGACGGGGTTGAAAAGGAAGTTTATAAAACCTTACGTACTATATAGAAACATTTTTAAACATGGGAATTGTGGCGTGTTTAATAATCTGTGACTTTACTCTGTCAAACAATGTTTATATATTTGATAGTATTTATAAAGATTTGATCGATTATTTGATTGATTTGTTTTACTGTTACATAAAATGTCTAAGACAGAAAATATTGCTACTACTACAACTATAGTACCAATACTACTACTAATTATAATGAACGTTTGCTACCCTTCGCAAAATATATTCTACTTATTGGGTGATTACGTTGAAACATTTGAACAAATTATTGCAACTTGTTTGCTTTTTATGTCACTAATTCGCAATTATATCGTTTTGTTGTGAAAGAAATTAACTTATAATAAGAATCGTGCTTCCTCTGTTGATTTGAAATGTAGATATAATGTTTTTTTATAATTTGATAAAATGCCTGGAGACATTTATTTTTTACTTTACGTATTTATAAGTAATTTATCCAAAGTATTTTATGAACTTGTTTTATATATATATATATATATATATATATATATATATATATATATATATATATATATATATATATATATATATATATATATATATATATCAATATTTTTCGCTTGTACCAAAAACTGAAAATAATATCAATAGAACAGAGAATAAATAAAAGAGATGAGTATTCCAGACAACGAAGAGGCCTGGGCAACGTCAAAGTCTGGATCTGTTTAAATACTTTGATACTATACAGTCGAATCTGAGCGGTATACTATAGATTTTGTACTATGTGATGATACAATTCAATTCACATTTACAAGTGTTTCCTGATCAAATAGCAGCGAGTAAAGTCATGAGAATGTTATTCTTTATCATCTTTTAAAAAATAGACATCACCTCTTTGTTTAAATATGTGTATGAATGATTTGTCTGGAGAGAAGAACAGTATGGCGCTAATACATCTGCACGCTTTTAACACACGTCCACACCAGACCTTGACCACCAGACGGGGCTCTGAAGAACTGCGAGTGTCCTGCGCCATATAACTTGATCTCCGTTGCCTTGTGGGGCAAGGTTCTTTTAACCAAAGGGTAAGGATGAGTTAAGCCTGAGAAAAACCTCCAGAGGATCGTAGGCCCTGTCAGCTGCGGCATACCTGACCCATCGGCGTATGGAGTATTCTCTGGTGTCCAGCAGCCTAAGTGTCAGCCATGGATCAAATGCTATGGTGAGTGGAGAGGCCTCCCGTAAGCCGTGGTGTATCCGACCTCTCTACGAGAAGGAAAAGCCTGATATAAAACCTGCGGCGACTGCTGCTTCCAATGATGTTGACTTGCTCTTATTTTTGGTTCAATGTTGTTTAGAGAGTGGGATTGTCTCAGTGCAAAGTCCTTCCTCACTATAAAAAGCTACAAGCACAGGCAATACTTGATATGCAATGGAATACACATTTTGCAATCAGTGTGCACCTCAATAACAAAAAGCTTGGTTTTAGCCGAAAATGGCAAACGGACATTGAATGAGAACTGATGCAAATATGGGCCTCAATGGCAATAAGGAGTCTGGAATTTCCAGGGTCTGGCCTGGTAGGTGTTCGGCGCACTACAGCTTTGACCAGTAATCAGTGAATGTGCAGGCCTATAGAAAGTTCATAGAAGTGACCGTCTGGCACGTGCTGCTAGTTGCGCTCATGGTTGCGTTATTTGAGCCAGAGATATATTAAGTAATGGCAATACTTGAGAACGAGTGGCTGCCATCATGTATGTATTTATGCATGCATGTATCTATGTATGTATGAATGTATGTATGTATGCATGCATGTATGCATGTGCATGAATGTATGTATGTAGGTATGTATGAATGTATGTATGTTTGTAGATATGCCTAAAATTTTCGCCAGAGAGAGCAGATTTTCACAAGATTGGTATCATTTTAGAGCCCGAAACCTATGACGACAACTGCCAAAAAATTGGCTAATAACATTAATTCCTTAAACGTCAATTGGGCATTGTTCTACAGTGATGGTGAAAATTCTTGCAAGTCATTCAACCCTCGCGTTAACGACGTCGGTTAAAAGGCATTATTTCAAGTGTGAGTGGCGTCATAAGCTTGTTTAGAGAGTTCGTTTGTTTTTCACCTCTTTATCCTCTGCCGCATTACGGCTTCGAGCTTGCTTACTACTCCTACATGTTGGGAGGGGGGCGCTTGCAATTACCCTTTTTTATATCAACCAACACCCTTACACCACACCTCCATTTTCTTTTTCGCCTTAACGCCACGGGTTCGAGTCTGCCTTCCTATTACAACTTTTTTTTTTTTGCTCAACACACGCCTCTAAACACTCGGGCAACGCCGAGCACCCATCCTACGTAAGTAATAAAAGGAAAAATGGACCCCAAAAATATTAAGTTTGTCGACGGATTTCTTTGTTTTTTTAGCCTTTAGTTCTATGTTAAAAATAAACAATCTTAATCAAGCATTTTGAGGAGTTGAGAAACTATGGTGGATCGTAATAAAAGTGGATTCATAGCCCGTCGCTAAATTTGTTTCATAAATGGTCAGTGTAAAAATTTTTGACGGGCAAATTTAATCTGATTAATCTTTTTAAAGAGCACTTAACTTCATTTCCATTCGTTTTAAACCTAAATATATAATTTATGTTTTATGCCTAAGATCATATATATTCAAATTTAGCGCTATAAATCTGAAAATATCATCATGGACTCTTAATTCTTTAATGCATTCAGAAAGTTGCAAAAACGTCCTATAATATACTTTTACTCTTCCAATTTGTTTGGAAATTTGTTTTGAAATATATACAAAGTTGCTAAAACTTCCTATATATATATATATATATATATATATATATATATATATATATATATATATATATATATATATAATAGTTTTACTCTTCTAATTTTTTTAAAAATTTCCATCCCCGTCTACTTATATTTATTCTTTTAAATCCAATGAAAAATACAAAATTGTTTCAATCAGGTTTTCAACTTGTTTTTGTACGGGCACTTTTAATAGTTATACATTTTTTTATAAGAGTAAAACATTTTTAATGATTTCAGATTTAAATGAAATTAGAGCAGGAATAAGAATACAGTAAACTAAAGTCTTGTTGTAACAGCATGTTGATTTCAAAAATGCAATCTGGAGATGAAAACAGGGTTTGTTTTACTGTACACATATATTCGAAAAAGTTGTCACAAAACAAATATAGAACAAATAAATGTTATCAAAGGCAAGATAAGTTACTTTTCTACATAACTGGATATGATTTTAGTGTTTATATTTAATGTAACATGTTTATTCAGCTCGAAAAACATACAGTGTTTACCGATGTATTCGAAAATTCAAAATGGCGGCCGACTCTCTCTCTCCCCCTCTCTCTCCCTCTCCCTCTCTCTCTCTCTTTCTCTCTCTCTCTCTCTCCTTCTCTCTCTGAGACGGTAAGTTTGAGAAAAGGAGTTATGAATTAAAAAAACACAGTCAAAATACTGCTAAAAGCCCGCCGAATATATGTCAGCCTATGTCACGGTAACATATATTGAGCGAGTCTTTAACAGTATTGTGTCAGTTTTTTTTTTATTTATAACTAATTTTTCCAAAACTTACCGACTCAAAGACAGAGTCGGCTGCCATTTTAAATAATTTAAATAAATTATCCCTACAAAAGCTGGCTACGTCAACCACTTTAAATGATACAAAATTAATGTTTAGTGTAATGATGTGCCTATTAGACCAAAACAAACGAACTGTTTCATATGCAGCAGGTTTTGCTAGTCTACTTCTGGTATGAGAAAGCCATATGAGTGTTCATAAAGATATCCTTCGACCTATAGAGGAACTTAACTCAGCGGGCATTGCTCAATTTGTATGTCATATCTGCTTCACATGTGCAAATCCGCAGAGTAATTTGAGATGGCATGGACGACAAGATGGCGAGGCCTCATATAACGGCGATTATCTGGAAAGATGCATCATAAGGAGAGAAAAACTCTCAATATATAAATATATATATATAATATATAAATATATATTTATATATATTATATATATATACATAACTATATATATATATATGTATGTGTGTGCCTGTGTGTGCACGTGTGTAAGTAGCTACATATGTGTTATATATATATATATATATATATATATATATATATATATATACATAACACATAAGTAGCTACTTACACACATATATATATAACTACTTAATTTACTCACATAAAATTAATATACGAAAGTATAGATGTATGCGTAAGCTTTAAGTATTTACTTCGAAAGTGCTCAATACCTAGGAAGAGCTAGTTAGTAATATAAGATGCATATGGCGATAAAGCTACACTGAATATACATTTTATAACTTACTATATATATATATATATATATATATATATATATATATATATATATATATATATATGCAGGTTTTATATGTAATCCACACACAGCAACATACATGTAACCGAAATATAAAACAAAACGAAGAGGACTAAATGTACATTAAACAGCCGGTAGTTGACAAAAGAAGCAAAAGTGTGAATTTTCAACAAAGAGACTGGAATATTTCTGCCAAACATTTCTGCATTCGTCTGCATAAGTTACAGAAACACATTTTATTTGATGGCAAGAAAAGACTCCGTGTTTTTCTTTGCTTTTATCCATGGGAAAAAAAAAACAATATCCTATGCGACGCTAATATTTCAAATATTCACCGGAAAGCCGCCGTCGACACAACGGTTTTCTCTGTGATGCTGATGTTATCAGGAAGCATAGAGATAATATTGAACATTATAAAACTAGGGTACATGGATATATTTTTCCATGGTCTTGTCTAAAACATAGTTCAATTGGAAACCTGCTTACGGCACAAGTATATAGAGTCTATTACTTCTAAGCGAGAAGTGCTAAAAATAATGACATATACACTAGCGCGCGTACACACATGCACACACACACATATATAATTATAAAACTTAAATGATCTTGTAACTATGTATTTAACCCATTTTCCGGTTTACGACATCCGGTTGCGCATGCGCGCATGCCCTGCGCACTGACATATTAACGTTATTATTTCGAAATTATTATTTAACATTAAAAGAGGGCGGTTTAAAATGACTTGAAAGCAATACAGAAATGAATGATGTAAAAAAATGTAGATATATCAAAATTTGAATTTAACTATAATAAGTATTATGGAATCTGTTCAGTGCACATTTACTTATAATTATGGCCAACCACCTATAATTCAGTAACTGTAACTTAAAAAAAATATAATCAACGACTCATAGAAATCTATCTATATTCTTTTTATTTTATTTTAATATACTTTCATAGAAATGTTTCTATTATGTAAAAAAAAAACAATTTTCCTTACGTAACAAGTGCCAGGCTCATACATGAATCCCATTGCTAATATAACATACGGACCCAAATATATATATATATATGTTAAATATAGCGTATGAGAAATAGTTGGAAGTTTTTGTACATATATATATATATATATATATATATATATATATATATATATATATATATATATATATATATATACGTCGTTGACTGGGTTCAGCCTACAGAAAATGGGCCCTGATTTATGAAAGTATGATAGTTTATGAAAAGGAAGGGTTGTAAGGAGATAGCTTCGAATTTAGTGAGTATCAAAGCCAAAGCAAAATATTATGAAAGTAAAAATAAAATAGATAAACCCCATAATTTATAACATACCTGTTCACAGTGAAGCACTTATCACAATATTCTGTGGATTTCTATAAAAAAAAACCTTGTTAAACTTCGTGACATATTTCCATTTTATGGAGGCGAACGAACACCCCATAATTTTATTATACAATATTTCTAAAACTGAAACATAATTATCAAAGTATATTTACGTAGATAGATATGGAAAGTCTTTATTAAAGTTTGTGCCTATTTCCATTCCATGGAGGCCAGGGGCCAACGCAGACACCACAATTTTATTATACCATCCCTACTTAAGTTAAAACATAATTATTAAAGTATTCTTATGTACATCTATATAAAAAAAACTCTTGTAAACGGTTTTTTTAATTTTTACATTTTTTATTTCCATATTTTGTGTGTTGACCAGGTGCGAACGCAGACCCCACAATTTTAATGAATCACCGTTCTGCCAGATCAAACATACCCATTCCTGTGTCTCGATACATCTTCTATCATTATATGTAATCAGTTTTTTTTTAAAAAATAGGCAGCCATATAGGAGCCTATTCCAGACCACACACACACAGACATTCAGCTTTATATTATATATATATATATATATATATATATATATATATTATTTTTATTATTATTATTAATATTTTTATTATTATTATTATTATTATTATTATTATTATTTGGGGTAAACATTTACATATGGTCGCTACAAATAGCCATATGATTCAGTCAAAAAGGTTGATCTTTTTGGTGTCGAGAGGTTCCAGGTCGCCTTATGAAGTCGCTTTTACTAAAACAGATGGCTATTTGTAGCGACCATATGCAACTGTTTACACCTTATAATAAAAAATATTTTTCTCTTTTTATTGAGCACTATATAACAATCTCGTTGTCTTTATTAGTTCTGACTTTTGAACCCATCATACCTGGATATATATATATATATATATATATATATATATATATATATATTTATATATATATAATGTAAAATGTATGTTAGTTAGTAATCGATAATATAATTAACGACTGCACCGATTGATTCGAAATTTAGGCATAGTATTTTCATCGTACCCATGCCTGATCTCAGATATATCTTTTAAGTATAACATTATACTTTTTTATTATTTAATGTATTACGTAGTGTTCTTTGTTTATTAAAAGAAATATAACCGCCCGCCAGTATCGTCATATCATATAAAGCCACGTTTGGTCATCATGATTATCTCGATAAATGTAAACGAAATTTGCCTACAGCATGGGTATATGAGAAATTTTTCACTAATTTTAAATGGTTGAAATTTAAAGACGCGACTATTGAAAATGTAATAATGTGATCAACATGTAATTTAAATTAACTGCGTGTGGTCGCTTTCTTGTCAATTATTACTAGAAAATAGATTATAGCAGC
>NC_136512.1:77458233-77470733 GCF_053919585.1 Euprymna scolopes | reverse complement strand
TATATATATATATATATATATATATATATATATATATATACGTGCCTAAGTACAGATACACTTATATGTACTCATGTATTTCATCGAATGCGTATTTATTAAAAAGATACATTCAGCAATATACACATCCTAACATAGTTTATACTAATAGATATGCGTATATTTCAACAAGTTATATATCTATACATATATATATATATATATATACATATATATATATGTAGATAGATAGATTAATCGATATATATATATATATATATATATATATATATATATATATATATATATATATATATATATATATATATATATATTTGTGATACGTTTTGGATGCAGTATATTATTTACGAAAGGTCATTTTTACGTAAATGCGAGTTGGGAATAACTTTCCTTTAAACCAATTTGGTAGCGCCACATGCTGAGCGGTATATATATATATATATATATATATATATATATATATATATATATATATATATATATATATTGTTTTTTAAATTATATATTGTTTTTTTCTTCAATCTTACTTTATATATATATGTATATATATATATGTATATATATGTATATATACATATATATATATATAGCAAGTTTTATATATATATATATATATATATATTTATGTCTGTATTAAGTTTGTATGCGATTTACGAACGAAGATTCAATTTAACCTACTCGCCCTCCTTTCTAACCAGAGTGAGATATATTTTACAAAGCAACAAATATGTTGAATGTTAAAAGATAAAGATTACACGGCCACATAGAATCCTAGCAAACAAACTAGAAATTAAAGGAAAACTGGTCCCTTTGAAAATGTATTTAAAACATAAATTTACAAGTAAGCAATATCAATACTGAAATCGTAGAAAGTATAAAGAGTAAAATCCATTGGAAAATACATCGCAGTCGACTAATAATGATTGTGATATTAATAATTTTAATCTGAATTTTTTAAGAACATTGAAAACTCCTGGAAACTAAACTTTACAGATGGAACTTTATGACACGTATAGACATGCGCATTATCAATAGTAAGGTGATTCGAAGCAAGAACCAATTACAATTTTAGCCATCTCGATCAGAAAATTACGAAATCTTTTGCATGGATATTTTTCTTCGTATACAAATTTAATGCGGAGTACTGGGATTAATTAGTGTAGATATATGTTTCAAAAGACGAAAAAAATATATTAAAAAAACACACGAAACGCAGAACTAACCATCGAAATCAAATTTCTGTAGGAGACACAGTGAATTTGACCAAGACAGAACAGTAGGGCCAGAAAAAAATGTCGAAAAGCAACTTGTTAAGAAAAACACTTACATCGGCAAATTATACGGGTAACAATATATGAAACTGAATAAAACACTTAGTCATAGTTACAATATGACAGCTAGACAAGGAAACTGAATTACTCATACGAGCAGCAAAACATAAAGCAATTAGAACCTAACTTATGAAGACATTGATCGATAAGACACAAGCAATCACAAAATGCAGACTTTGTCGACTAAGAGACGAAATAATAATAATAAATCCAGCAAACTAGTACATATTACATATAGAGAATCACATACGTATAAGAAGGCAATATACTGGCAAGTATGCAAACAATTGCATTCTGAAGAGAAATTGTCCAAACACACCGATAGCAGCAGTAGAAACCGGAATCATTAACCCCTAGTGGGATCTAGGCGTGCAAATCAACAAATAACAAAAATGAACAAGATTTAATTGTAGATAACTAGAGTAATGCTACAGGATTGTATATTCCGAGGCTTCAGCAGACCACATAACTATGAAGTAGAAGAAAACGCTAAGCAAATACGCGAGACTGGTACGAAAGTGGAAATGGGTATGAAAGATGATGGAAGTCAAATAAAAGTAAGTATTTTAGTGACACCAAGAAAGTCTTGTAAATTTTAGTAAAAATGCAGTGAAATGGGCTGCTAAACAACAAAAAATAAATTAATTAAATAAATAAAATAAACAAAAGTTCAGCTAGAATTCGTCACTGTCAACTTTCTCTCTCAACTTTCAGCTCGAGTTTTTCCCATCACCTCTGCCATCAGGCATTTTATTAACAAAAAACTGACTCCATTGTAGTTGCATATGCGTGCAGTGGGCGATGAGATGACGTGCGATTTCACGAGACTAGACCTTATAAATCCACGGCTGCGATCTTTAATCTCTCTCTCCTTTTCTCTCTCTCTCTCTCTCTCTCTCTCTCTCTCTCTCTCTATCAGATCCTGTCTAAAGGTAAGTCATATATCCACATGTAGGCGCTTTCTTCTTTTGCTTATAAAATTCATCTCTTCAAAAAAAAAATAAAATAAAAAAATAAGAATTTAAAAAAAAAAACATAGGCAAAATTAGAATCCAGGAAGAGATTGTAAAGATACACCGGTTAGCTATATACGCAAACTAGCTATATATAAACAGTTAGATATGTAAAACTTAATATGTCGATAATGCCACATGGAACTAAAAAAAACTTAACTTGCATAATCTTTATTTAACTTGAACTAAAAAGTACATTTATGACTGAGATGTTAGGAGGCTTATGTCCATACAAATTCCAGTTTAACAGTATCAATTATAATGTTATGTTATTATATTCTGTACTGTATTCTGTTACTAATTTTAATGCCGTATCTCGCGGTTCTACTTTCTACTACATATATATATATATATATATATATATATATATATATATACATATATCTATATATATCTCAAAGAGTCTTTTAACATATTTTATTAACTGTTTGCTTATATTATAAGCTCTATTTCCTATTTGGTTTTATCGAGCTTTTCTATCTGGCTGAGATAATCTTATAAATATTAATCCTTTAATATTTATAATTTACTTTAATTTTAGCATCTTTGATCATTTTGGTAAATTCAATTGTAATTTTCATTATATATATATATATATATATATATATATATATATATCCTTTTCACTGTTATTCGATAATGCCGAATCAGGTGATGTGTGGTTAGAGATTGCGAACTCTTGCCTCAAGACTCCCCTGCACAGACAGCCTTACAGTGAGTAGCCATAGTCTGTCAATACCAAAGGAAGCTACCATAATATCCGAAACAGGCTAAAACATAGAAAGATTGCTCGATCGCCCCATAGATAAATAGATAGACAGATAAGTATATATTGCGTCAATTATATTTACGAACTATTGCTCTAGTTCAGTTTTTATCTTTTCCTTTCATCTATTATCTCGAATTCTTTAATTGTAGATATTTATCTGTCTATACATATTATAGTCGCCTGTTACGTACTATTTCGCTGCCGACCGACATCATCCCCAGAACTATTTGGTGGATTCCATCATATTTTTATAACCGCTTTGTAGACGATCGGCTTTTCATCTCTGCTCTTTTTGTCGCCCTGCTCTTCATAACGATGGCGTCTGATGCAGCTGTAATGTCGCCAGAAATGCGTGATTCACGTGGAAGTTGACCGCAAGGATCAGATATCGATAACCCGCCAATCGATTGCAATAATAAAGATGGTCATCACCAAATGTTTGTCCACGTTGAAAGTTCGATTTACACGGGTTCAATACTGGTTATTGTCGGTGCTGGCGACCGTTCTGTTAGACGATGAATGGATAATTTCTTTTGCTGCCAGGGATGTTGTGTTTGATGCGAATCTTATTTATTTATTTGTTTTTTTGTATTCTTAAAACGGCTGTGCTAAATGAAAACAGACAATATTGATCCATACTCGTGTCCGTATGTTCTTTAAGTGGAATCATTTTAGGATGGGCATGAGTAAAAACATACCAGGTTACGTTTAACTGTTATTGTTTTATCTTTACTTGTGTGTATACTAAAATTTTGTTTTGCACTTTCCTTAATTTTATAGCCGTAAAAATGACTAATGTATATTTTTATACACCTTAGTTAAAGATGTATAATCTGTAATTCATAATGATATGTCCGATAGTTTAGAATATTATTAAGTACATACTGATTCACATTGGTGCGGCCCATTTCTTTTTTAAATACATTATTCAATATAAGTTATATCTAGATCAATACTTATATCTTTTAATATTTTGAATTCTTTTATTTAAAGGAACACGTGCGTCAATGCGTTATCATTTGCAGCCTAATAAAGTATATATTCATAAATAATTAATGATGGCGTATTTTGCAGATGACCTCAGGACGAATGATATTCGATGCGTTTCACATAAGTAGATCGATTCAATGGAAAGGAATGCAAGACTTCCCACAGTTTTCTATTGAAATGCATGATTTGACCAAAAATGTATTATAGGATATCGGTCAAATAATATACTAAACGATATACAATGGGAAATATAAAACATTACAGGGTAAATTAATATTTATATAAATCAACACAAACAAAATGCTACAGACATTCACAGAGGCAGAGAACAATCTTACATTTTTATCAATTCTAAGCAACTACACTTTCCATGCGTTTTCACTGATGTAAAACACGGCATAACTATACTCAAAACCTTTGTCAGTGTTAAATATACCAAATCTTATCTCAGTTGCGTTGTGTTTTTCCCCTGTCTGTGTGTATACATCGCAGAGCAGTAACAACAGTAGGTTTAGAAATTATAGTGACTAATACGCATATGAACGATTGGCTGCAGCGTATATATAACATAAGGCCGGTGTGTAAAATTAGTTATTATTTAAAAAATAATGTATTTGTATAAAGTCGGCATTGTACAATTCCATCGAGTTGCATCCCATCACGTGCTATAGACCAGAAACGAGTAAGTGTTAATTGAGGAGAATGGAAATTAGGTTGGGGATTACCAACAGCGTCATAGACCTTTCAAAATTAAGTAATTTAAGAGGGGTGCTTCAAAATTTATAAGTGTCAACTTTTAAAACAACTTGACAGATGGACAGCAACCACGTGGTATGCAGATGCTTATTTAAACAAACTTTGTTTGTTGTTATTCTATAAAGAATAAAGTTCACGGTGTAAGCCTCTCCCGCCCAAATCAACAGATGGGCTCTGACCTCATCGAAAATGAAATGGTCGTGTTCATCTTCTTCCGGGAGATCTTCACATAAATTCTCAGCGTTTCAGCTCCGTGTCGATTCGTCTGAAAATCAATTAGCTTGCATGCACGCCAGGAAAGAATAAAATACCCCGAGCTTCTAACTACGAAAAAGTTAATTTCACAAACATTACAAGTGTTTACATCGTTCATTTGATTATGCGAAAAACATCAAGATTCTCCAAAAATCTTATACTTCGTTCTTTTACGATAGCGATAGTGGCGACGGCCGGGTTGGGGTGATATCTCTTGGTTAGGTCCTCAGTCCAAGTGTTCTAGCTTAATCTGCTCAATTCTACCTGGGTGTTTTCTTTAATACTAAGGCAACATGGTTGGTCGAGCGATCCGCCCAGCCAACCAGAACCCAACACGTCAAACGGGAATATCCGACACTTTTGCGGGGATAAAGGTTATTGCCTGTACAGTAATCAATGGGATAGTATCCTAGTAATCGTTAGTATTTGAGATTTGATAAAAGTCTTACTTAAAAAGGCGGTTCATCAGGAATTTGTTTATGTGGGACTTGAAGTCATCCAACTTGTAGTCAGGTAGGAAAAAGGCAAACGGAAGAGAGTTCTACATGCGTCACTTCTAAGAAAGACGCTTTGCTCATCGAATCTTCGCTTTGATTTAAGCACAGACAAAGAGTGGGGAAAATTAATAATAGTGGTTTCAGCTAGACAGGTGTTTACCGTGAAAGATTGGCGAGGGGGGCAGAGTTTGGAGCTCAGGCGAGCACTTGCCATGAAAATAACGATAAAACAAAGACAGGCTTGCAACGTCTCTTCTGTGGGTGATATGTTGCGGTGAAGCAAAAAAGGCATCCCCCACTAAGTTTGCGGATCTGAGAATAAAACTAAATTTCTATCAAACGTCCTCAAAAAGGTCAAACTTGTCACGTGTGAGCAGGTGTTCCTTAGGCCTACGACTGCAGCATTTCATCTTTACATAATGCTGCCATTTCCTGGCAATGTTTTTAACAATAAACTATTTTTCTGTTTTTACAAAGCACGATAAATTCTTCCTTGTTTAGGTAACCTGCCGCTGTCCGAGATTCAATCAACATTTAACGAACAATATCAGCATATTTACCCGGCCTTACTCAGGGTTTTAGGAGATTTTAATCTCCCCAATGGGGATGAATATCGCTCCTCAGAACGGTCACGTTATAACAGCAGGGGAAAAGAAAACATTTACACTGTTTGATGCTTGATAAGTTTCTTTCAAGTCGTTCACTACTTATAAAGTTCATAACGCTACTCGAGATTTAGGTTAATGAATGTTCGGTAGCCGTGTAATAGTTATTAATCGTGTTAATTTTGTAGAAGTTGGCTTCCACGGGCAGATAATTATTTAAACAAACTTTGTTTGTTGTGGTTCTTTGTAGAATAAATTTCACAGCATGGTAAATGAAAACGTTTACACTATTTGCTGCTTTATAAGGCGTTCACTACGTATAAGTTCCTTGGCGCCACTCAGAATTAAGGTTAATGAATGTCCGGGGACGTGAAGCAGTTGTTAATTATGTTGTGCAGAATTAAAGGCCACATTTGTACCGCGGATTGGAGTTATCCGACTCCTGGCATAATTAAGAGAATACATTTTGTTCGAGCACCACGAATCGTCAGCCTTGATCTATTACACTAGTAATAAAATTGATGTTGGCATAAACGCTCGTAGAAAAGAAAACACATATATCTTAACATGTGCTCCGAAGATATCAACTAGAAAACAGAAAGATAAATGTGCTACTGTGTCTGTTAAACGTGAACATATGGACATTTACGTTTTTGTATTATTTGGATTATTCGAAGTACTGATCGCATCGTGATTAATTTCCACAAGGTATTAGCTGCTGTACCCCCGATATTTCTTTACTAGTCTAGTGTGAAACCCAGAAATCTATATTATGACAAATTTAAGAATATTTCTGTAAGACATGGTGTATTTGAATAATTCGTTTTACTGTTCTTATTCTTAAAGCGTTGTTTTTGCAATGTAATCCTCTAACTTCAAAATTTGTCTCGATTAACACGTACATCTGCACGGGATCTGATCGGAACGTTTTATTTTATCAACGGCAATATTCTGCTCTCGTGCTGTAATCCATGCCTTTGTAACTATCTTCAGTAATTAATAATACTATTCCTTGTATAGCCAGGACTGAAAACCTTACCTTCATTTCACAGACACGTATTGGTTGAAACTAAACTTGGACAATGGTGGATGTTGGTAACTTGTTATAGTCCTGTTAAAGGGTTACAAAGCAAGCAGACCGCAAAAATAAAGTAACAACATGTATTGCAAAGTATACAATAGGTGAGTTGTTCGTTGTAGACGACGAACGATCTAGGTTGTTCCATCGTATATTGACTGATTATGTATTTGTTTCCCCAGGAATAAAATGTGAGACAAATTCGTCTTTAATGTGGGGGATAGCCAGTTACCTTCAAAAGGGGCATTCTGCAAAAATAAAATCGCTTTAGTATAGAAGGGTTTCCCTCTCCATTAACAAAGGAAATTAATTTGAGTGCAGCATCTAAGCAGATACCACACTGCAGTTACCGGTCCAGTAGGAGCACCGCATATCGACTGACACCTTACTTCTTTGTCTGTCGGTATCTACTGCGATTGAGATAGGCTATAAGTAAGCCACATAGGTTAGTTGCGACACAACCCCCAATCTTTAAGCTAATAACCGTTGTCACTCTTTGTGTATTATTTCCTCTTTGGGTGGACAATGGAAGGATTGTGATTTTCCTTTTCCTGTCCAAACGTCGTCGACTTGGTGTGATGCTGAATGTATGATAGATGACTTTAATAGCTTCTACTTTCTGGGAGATCTATTGTTCATGGCAATTTTTTCTTTCTTTTGATCTGCAATATAAACGTGCTATTGCTATTTCTATATGTATTAATCGCGATAATTTAATAAAAAGATGTGAGTACTTACAAAGAATGAAGGGTCAATAACCTATCCAGGACGTTGCTTGTAATAATCCCTTAGGATAGAAGTGACATTGTTCTAGTTATGTTAACACGATTAACTGCCTATTTTTAAAAGATCACGGGTAAATCTGTCCAGCATTTCGTTCTTATTGTTGCAAAAACATTGTGTACTATTATTTTGTTGCACGTAATAACTAAAACCAGCACTACTTAATTCGACCTTATTTATCGTCATACTTTTTATCAGTTTATTATCTTACCTAGTCATGAAAGCAATGTTTTGCCAATATTACAAAATTCAAGATCAAACTATTTTTTATTTCTTTTCATTTGAAGCATATATCATCAATTAAAGTCCTCAAGCGCTACTTTACGATTTAACGTCCATTGAATGGATTTAACCCCTCAATATTCAACACAAAACTCATCTACAAGAATACGTATTTTTTTATCCCTGGACACCTTTAAAGAAAATCAAAAAGAATACCGTTTTAAATCTCTTTTTGGATTTACCCAATACGAATCTTATACTCTAACTGAATTTCTGCGACACTAATTATTGGACATTGCTGAGTATTTTTTTTTTTTATTTTCGCCCCAAAACTTTTATAACTACAGCTTTTAAAAATTGCCATTACCAGCAAAATGAGATATGTATCTATATATTCCTTTTGCTAAAGGTTTTTACTCACGAATGATTATCCTATCTTTGAAACTCTTTGGATGAAGGGATTTCTCCTGACTTTTTTCTCGTATTCCTAGTTTTTAATTAAATATTGTGTTTGTAATTCTACAATACACACACACACACACACACACACACACACACATATATATATATATATATATATATATATATATATATATATATATATATATATATATACACAGTCCAGGTCAAAATGTTTTTTCTGAGAAATAAATCGCTTTTGAGTTGCTAAGTGTTATCTCCCTTAGACAGTGTAACGTAAAATATTACCTGTAATTTATTTCTATAAAATAGAAGAACGATTTTAAGGATAGGTTTATTTCAATTTCTAACTAGTTTTAGAACCTATGAGGACGGAGCCTACACATAAAGTAATTTTCATATAATAGTACACACACAAATATATAAATATATATATATATATATATGTATTTATCCACATACAGTCCTGTTTCGTTGTATCACAACTCCTCAGTGCCCTTAGACAAGCACCTCTCCCAAACCGAAGATTGACCTTAGAAGCATCGCGTGGAAAGTCAGCAGTTCTACTGATAGACCCACAGGAGCGGCGCCCGCAAATAATCTCGCCAAATGTCTTTTTAAACAAACATTCGTTTACGAGTTGTACAGTGCTCTAATCGCTTTGTTTTTAAACAAAGAGCGAGTGTCGCATTTTTCAGCCAATTAAGTAGCGGTTAAGATTACTTACGACAGTGCTCTACCCAAAGAGAGGTGGGGCTTAAAATATCTGTTCTCATTGATATACAGGTCTGTTTCGTTGTATCACAACTCATCAGAACATTCAGAAAATTAACCCTGAAGTATGATTGCGTGAAAAATGATCAAAATGATGTTTGCGTGTAAAGAACAACTTCTAAGACTTGGGTGTCGAAGTCAAAGCAAAATATGATTAAAAGAAAGAAAAATTGACAGAAACATGTATTTTTTTATATCAACTTTGTTGTTCTTCTAAGCTTAGAGTGACGAACAAATACGTATTTTAGAAAAGCAGAAATAGCAGAGAATTTAAAACCATTTGCCAACAGTTTGTCTATCAATAGTTCTGGAAAATGAAGTCGGGCGTGTTATTTCACGACCGAAGTGTCTAAAAAAAAAAAGAAACGTTCATGATGACATGTGTACATCAAGCTAACTCTGCCAATTGTAGTGTCAAATTTTACACCTAGATTACCCTCAACATTAGCACCTCGTTTTCTCCTGTGCTCTGCATCGTTACTTCATGTGTAATAAGATGGAACCCGAATAGAAAAAAAAGTATTTTGCAACATTATCTCGTTTACGAAAATTTAAATATGCAGTAAGATTTGTACGTTTTAGATTTAGATCAAATTGGTCAACTTATTTGTTTTTCAAGCGTTGTTTGATTTTATAAAGCATTTTATGATTCTTGTTATGTTTGACGTTCATCTTCGTCGCCAACTGTGATGTTTGCAGGTTGAACAGAATAACGTATAAGACAATACAAATGAAGACTAAACAAAACAAAGGTAGATCAATAAGAAGTGTATTAGGAATAGTATATTCGCAGTATATTTACATAATGGTTGTAAGGTAAGGAAGTCTTGGCTGGAGAAACATATCTGCTCTCGGCTGGGCCTTCGGTGGCTTCTGGTTAACACACACTCAGACTATTGAATATTGCTATTTATGTGTAATATTATCCACATATGTAAATGAGTGGGTGCCACCACAACACCCTCCTCCCAAGATTTGATGTCTCACAGATTTCAATATCTTTTTTCCTTGGGATTTAACCTTAATGGTTCATTTAACTTTCATTTTCTACCTGATCTTCGGGGCTCAGGTATACTTTGAGGCGGTTCCAAATTAAAGGATTCGTATATGATGTCTATGGTTTCCTCCTCTTAGACGGCTGTTGTTTTATTTGGTGTATGTGTTTTTTATGTAAATTTTGTTTTTAATCATGTAAGTGATATCACCAATGCGTTTATCCAGTACTCCACATTCCCAGTGAGAGGTGTTATTCCTGAAGCATTTTAAATATAATATATCTCCCGAGTTATATTTCTTTCTTATCATGTGTGTAGTGTTTCGGACAATTGCTTTTCTTGGCAATATGTTATTACACGCCGATTTCACCTTTCTGGCAAACATTAAATCAGCTTATATATATATTATTCCTTAATTGGAATTTTTTATTTGGAGATTAGCAGTTTATGTTAATTTTATTTTTATTTCGGACTATTAGTCTCATCTTTATTAGTTGTTTTTTTTTTGTTTGTTTTTTTTTCTTCTTCGGGGCCCGTGGCGCAGTTGACATGAACATTGTCTGAAGATAGCGGTTTCAATCCCACCCAAAGCGTGCCAGAGGTAATTGGTCAAAAATGTGGTGAGACGACAACAACTACGGATGGCAGTGATGGCTGAGAATGCAGTTAGGAGATTCGAAGTTCCTATCCGTCGCGGTTACCACCTGACGAAGGCCAGAGGAAGTTGGCCGCAACGTTGTGAACCAATAAAAAGATTTAAAAAAAAATTATATGTCCAAGTTACTTAATTTCGCTCATACAAAAGTCGCATTTATTTTCGTTTACTTTAAACCCGAATTCTTGTATTCGAGTAAATACTATTTTTAAATGCTCCTTATGTTCTTCTAGGGATTTTCTCCTGATAACAATGTCGTCCAGGTATGCACATGCGCATTCGATACCACTTAGTATGGTGCTCATCGCTTGCTGAAAAATGGCAGGCGCTACTTTGATGCCAAAGGGCAACCGGTTGTATTTGTACAATCCCTTATGCGTGTTGATGCATAGTATTTTTGAGCAATTCCCCTCAACCGGTATTTGTAAATACACGTCGCTCGAGTCTATTTTCGAGAAGATATTACCACCGTTCAACTTTGTGAATATTTCCTCTGGGCTTGGTAGAGTGTAATGGTAATCTTGTAATATGGAGATTAGACCTGTCGAAAAGTCTGCGCACACTCTGATTTCATCATTCTTTTTCTTTACGTATACGGTGGGGGCTGCCCAGTCGCTGTGTTCTATTTTTTATATTACGCCTGTTTGTTCCAATCTGTCTTATTCTTTATTAATCTTTTCCAACCCAGCGAACGGAACGTTTCACTTTTTTCTAAAAATTGGGCTGGTGTTTTCTTTAAGTTCAAACGAGGCCTTAAATTTATTGCAACGACCTAATTTAGTCATGAATACTTCTAGGAATAATTATTTTATTTCCTGGTATATTTTTTTACAGAATGTATTGGTTCGCTTATCCCACAGTCCAAATTTCTCAATCAAATCTATTCCAAACAGATGTTCGTTATTTTTTAATACGAACATGTTTAACTTCTTCGTAATCCCTTTTAATTTTATCGGAAGGATAACTTTTCCTTCAAATTTTATCTCACCACCAGTTACCGCCTGAGATGATTTACTTGTTTTCATCATGGTTGGTTTACCCAACTTCTTCCATGTATTCAAGTTTATTGTAGATATATCGGATCCTGAATCCAGTTGTAATTTTATTGGCGTTTTAAATATTTCCACTAGCACATCGACCAAGCCGAGGATTGAACCTAGAAGCATCGCGTGGAAAGTCAGCAGTTCTACTGATCGATACACAGGAGCGGCGTTTTACTTTGGCATGCTCTATCTACCTCATTATTTAATCCTATCTACCTCATTTTTAAGTCTTTCATTTATTAAATAATAATAAATGAATCGCAATCTAAAATATTTTTCCTTAAAATATGGTTTAAGTAAAATAATTACTTTGG
>NC_136512.1:77400733-77453233 GCF_053919585.1 Euprymna scolopes | reverse complement strand
ATATGGACAGTACATCGCAAGGAAACACTGTCAACAGCGAGAACGTTTGATATCTCCCACACAGAGCATCTGCGGGAGAAGCGATGCAGGAGAAAGATTTGGGAAGCTTCAATAGCCATACCTGACTTGACTTTGACTGCAGCCACTGTGGCCAAACCTACTTGTCCCGCATCGGCCTCATCAGCCACAAGCGTGCCTGCAGTCGACGTGGAAAACCCCCTTTCATAGAATCTTCGTTTGCGAAGTACTGCCAAGAAAAAAATATATATGTATATATATATATATATGTATGTATATATGTATGTATGTATGTATGTATGTTCCTGTGTATGTATATCACAAATCACACCTCGTAAATGTTTTACATACACGTTGCTTTTATGCCCCTAACACACACATCTCGAAAACAACATATACTAACACCCTTCAAATATGCCCATTTGCACGTACATCTCTATAAAATGTACTACTGACTAATTTTATTACAATAACATTATTGTCAACACCACTCCAGAAAATAATTCAATATGACTATACGTCCGAGCAATTAGTCTACATACTTAACATTTTTTATATTCTTTTTATTCATCCACTGAAATTTTAGAACTTGGAAAATTCGTGTTTGTTATATTCCATATCAAGTCGATGTTTATCTTAATCGAAATAGTCTTGCCTCATCTTTTATACTATTGAAATGCTATCACCTTTAAAACAACCTACCCCCAATACAGGAATGAATCATCACTTAAACTTAATTTAAACATTTTGTTCTAATTAAAATTAATAGTTTTCTCTACTATATTAAAGCACTCTTCAACTATAAGTTTAAAATCGCCAAACTCTAACTCTCTGACTAATTTAAACTCTGTCACAACCGCAATGTACATTATAAACCTAAACAGTAAAGGATATGGACCGTTATATAAAATAAACCTAAGAACTTATTCTGAAATATTTTTATTTAAATCTACCCAAATATTAGGAAAAACATTTACGGGAATGTACACATACACACACACACACCCATACGCACACACACACACGCACGCACACACACACACACACACACATATATATATATACATACAGACACAGGTAGATACATTCATATAAATGATATTGATTTATTTCATTGCTATGCGGTCATGTATATGACCTAAAACTATATCCGATGGTTACGCTCCAGCTTGCGGGCTTTTGGGAGTGTGTAGCCCATCACCCTTAATATCCACTTCTCCCAGGTCCACTCTGATCCGGAATGATAGTACCTGTTAAGGTCCCAACTATCGGTGAAATAAAAACTGACTTGAAAAAAAATTGTTCTATTAAAAACTTTTTCTTCAAAATCACTGGATTCGGCATTAAATAAGCTGAAAAGATTTGATATGCCGGAAAAAAAAACCCACCTAAGGATCCAATCAATCGTATTCGTACAATTATTAATCAATATATTTTTTATTGGTTCTGAGTGTGGTTCTGGTACTGGTTCTGATCCTGCCTGATCAGAGGAACTACAACTACCACTCTCTTGCTCGGTGACGTCACTTATCAGCAGCTCATCATCTGATGATTCATCGCTCTCTGTAGTTGTGGGATATACTTCACTACTACTTCAAACCACGCGCGACCATGCGTTATTATCCGGCTACATATTAATCTGCAGCTACGTGGACTCAAATCAGATTCTTCCAATCGACACCATGGCAAACAACGAGAGGAAAAAATATATATGGATTAAAAACGCCGTCTATCTTCAATATATATCTCTCTCTTTAAAAATAAACACTCGTGTATTTTATAAAGGAAAAGAAAAATTGTGTTGCAGTTATTTGGCTTAAAAGTGTTCAATTCAGGACGTCCCTTATTTAATTTATATATATATATATATATATATATATATATATATATATATATATATATATATATATACTAAGTATTAATCAGGAAGCGAAAAGATTAGAAAATAATATTAAGTACTTGACCAAATAAAATTGACATAAGATGTACTGTTAGATTGACAGTAACATTCGGTCTGAGATGTATTTGGATTTGGTTCTCGGGGATTGACAATGTGTTTTACGACGTAGATTAATCGCAACTGTTTTACCACGTATATTTGCAGTAATCATTTTAACACTATGATAGTTGAGCTTTGGATATATTAGGGTAGTCGTGATTTAGTCTTAACGGCAAAAGACAGCCAGAGCTTGAACTCTGATGAGTTAAGTTGAGTGTTGGAAGCAGCTTATTACATATTACGCCTTAAGCAAGATAAGGAATTTAATTAACTAACCAACAGATAACCTAACTGAAGCGTGTAAAGCACCAGATTCTATAATTTCTTTTGTTACTCATATTCTGTCCCCTACTAGATTACGAAACTGGTTTGGAACCAAATAAAAATTAATTAGTTAATCATATGTATTCAAAAGAATACAATGATGATGATGATGATGATGATGATGATGATGATGATGATGATGATGATGACGACGACGACGACGGTGTTGGTGGTTGATTCAAATCCTGCTCATATGAACACGCACACATTCGACACATATACCTTTATTGTGATTGTGTTTATGATAATCCTGAAGGGCGATAACTCAGTTCATTTGATTCCATTTAGGAGTGAAGAGAAATTAAATTATGTGCACCGAATAACCGGATGGCGCCGTACGTTGGCTGCATACTAAATATATTAGTTATTATTGTTTTTGTTTTATTTTTTCTTCGTAATTCCTGCCGGGCGTAAGATTATTGTTAATGAAACGGGAACTTGAAATTGTGTTGATTTCTATTATGATAAGGTCAACTCACGAGTAGGTAGACATGAATCACTTTGGTTGTATTGTAGGTTCAAGATAGAAAAATAAAGAGAAACAGATGAAAAGTGTAACTGAAAGAGACAAAAACTAACACAAAATATGACGGAAAGAAAAATGAATAACTTATATATACAATACCAACACGAATATAATAATAATAATAATAATAATAATAATAATAATAATAATAATAATAATAATAATAATTATACAACGACTGAAATATTAAGGGAAACCTTGTAATGCGGAGAATAATACAAGAAGACAATATAACGAATAAGCGTTACAGGGAATGAAGAACACCGAAGCTGCATATCTACAAGTTCTACACCCTCATCATGCATTCCTTCATAGTTTCACCACCGCTCCTCACAATAAAAGGTGACACCAAAGAGCTGAGAAGGACCAAGAAGCACTGAAAGACTGAGGAGAGAGTGCCAGCCAGACCTCGGTTGGACAAGCGCAAAGAGAACTGGGACTTTCGGGAGGATTAGTGCCACTCAAATTCCAGTAAAAACCAATGGCCACTGCCGGCGAGAAATCAATCGTAAGAGGCTGTTGAGATGATGCGAATTCATTTGCAAATGCTATCGAAGAAGCTGGAGAGAACTGGACGTCTGGGGCAACTTGTTGTCACTCAACCTCCAGAGAACACCACAGGTTTCCAATCAGATCGTTTGCTGACTTGTGTGAAAGCTCCATGTGAGCCAATAATAATAATAATAATAATAATAATAATAATAATAATAATAATAATAATAATAATAACAGAACGAGACTAAATAACCAACTAGAGTCAAGAAGACCTCAGCCGAATAAGTGTGAAGAGGACTGGGACCTTGGGTAGGCTTATTGCCACTCAAAAACCAGCAAAGACCAATAACTGCTGTAAACGATAAATCAATGGCAAGCAGCTGTTACGATGATGCAACTTTATTTACAAATATTATTGAAAGATTTGGTGAATACTGGAAACCTGGGAAGACTTGCGGTCATTCAGCTTCCAGGAAAAACACTAGCTGTTTTCAGGGAAAGATCTCTGAAAACCTGTGTGAAAGCTCCTTGCTACTACTACTACTACTACTACTACTACTACTACTACTACTACTACTAATAATAATAATAATAATAATAATAATAATAACGGCAATAAGTGTGGTAATAATAAAAATAATAACAATAATAATAATAACAGCAATACTAATTATAATCATCATAAAAATAATAATTTAAAATATAGCATATACACGGAACTGGCCAGAGAGCGCGCGTTGATTTAGAAAATGAAGAAATTAAAGGTAAAACTACCAATAATTAGGAGCGCTATGAACGAAACCGAAAACCTTTGAAAAATGGATGCGAGAGATGCAAATCAGAGGAAGGCAGACTTTACTTCTATAATTCCTAGCAGGATCCGTTAACCGGAATTTCCCGGTGGACGCAACTTCTCCGCGAAACGTTTAAAGTTCGGTTGTTGTTGTTGCTGTTAGCGAATCTCCTAACGAACACATGTTAAAAACGGCTTTCGAAATAGACACACCTAAACCCTGCATGTGTAGCATGGTTCTCGGAAATGACATCCAAAATCTCCCCATGTTCAAACGACTTTCGGAATAAATAACCCCAATCGCCTCATATATATCACGGCTTTCGGAATAGATACTCCAACCGTCGAAAGTGCCTGCTTCTGCCAAATTTAAATTAGATTTCCGTAATCAGCATAGTCTTATATGTATAAAAATTGCCATGTTAAAGAAAATTGTGGATGTTGATCTTATGTAAAAATTTACCCACGAAAAACAAAAAAAAATGTCTTTTGTATAGCGATGCACTATGTTGATTTGTTTAAGATTGTTTTGTTTTTCAGCACGGTAATAATCTGTGGAATGCGAAACCAATCGGTGAATATGTTTAATTTATTTTTTTAGCGACGTCAATAAGTTAATATATTAAATTTTGTATTTTAGCACAGTTTTCATATGTAGATTTCGACAACCACCAGTTATTATGTTTAATGTTGTCTTGTTTTTTAACATAGTTGTTAGGTGTAGATTTCGATAGGAATCACTTAATATGTTTAATTTTTTTGTTTTTATTTAAGAAACGCCAATTGTAAGAGCGCTAGGAATGATTTCGAAATGTTTAACTTTGTTTTGTTTTTATTTATTTATTTATTTATTTATTTTGTCAACACGATAGTAATCTGCAGACATTGCCGACAGTCAGTTAATATGTATAATTTTGTTGGTTTTCTTAGCGACACAAATCGTCAAATATGTTTAATGTTGCTTTTTTTCAGCACAATTGTAATCTGTAAAGAGCGAGGGCAATCAGTTAATATATTTAATTTTGCTGTGTTTTTTTTAATCAATCGCTTAATAAGTTTCTGTTTTTTAGGGTGCGACGACAATCGGTTAAGGTGTTTAATTTTATTGATCTTAGCGATGCCAGGTTGTGATATGTACAGAGTGACGACAATCGGTTAATATGTTTAATTTAGTCAGTTTCTTAGCATAGTTTTCTTCTGTAGAGAGCGACGTCACATTGTATAATTTCTGAAGCGTTCGTTTTTTTTTGTTGTTGAAGTTGATTCCGGAATATGCGGATAGTCAAGCATCAGACAATCAAAATATCGAACATTTTAGAAATAGATAATTTATTATTTTAGAAACGGAAATGGAAAGTTTATGTTACGTTTATGTATGTAGTAATCTGTTGATTGCGGTGCAAGCACATTATTGTAGGAAAATATTAAATTTGACCCGGTCTAAACTGGTAGCGGTGGAGGCACTAAAGATTGAGCTAGAAAAATAGAAATGTCTTCCTCTTAAAATGGCGAGATTGTGATTGCGTTGCTCATCGGATGTAATACAACATTTTATTATCACGAGGAATGTGGAAGAAATTATAGACGTAAGCTACATAAGTTAGTGGCTATCAGGATGAATGTATTGGATTTGTATGCGGCATCTGCTGCTGCAAGCCTACAGTACTTCCTGCAATCCAAATATCATGTATGGATATTACATTGTAGGCAATATAATTATTCAACATATCCATTATTATAGTTGCGATCGCATTCTAGCAAACGTGCTACGACATAAATAAATACAAAACACACATTTTAATACCGGACTGCAACCTATTAATCATACCATCAACTTCATATTACAGACGATTTATTTTATTTCACATTTAAGATAATTTACCTCCTTCTTATGACACGAAACAGTATATGAAATACTGAGGTTCCAACATATGAAAAGTATATTTATTTTTTTCTCGTGATAATCCTGATTTCTATTAATCACATCACACCTATAAAAGGCGGGGTACCTGTTTATCTTCAAATAAGAAATGTTGTTATGTATTTAATTAAAATTGATTGCCCTTACAACTGTGTTGGAGTCACACATTAATTAACGCGACTTTTTGTGTTACAATAATACATGCATAATGTAAATAAACTTTGTAGCCCTAAATGGGCCAGACGTATAAAATCAACAGTAGATTCTCCATGTGATTTTGATGCGTTCGAAATTAATATTTCTGATTAGAGAAGAGTTGGACTATTGCATTTGCATTTACGCATTTGACACTTTATTTCTTGCCATTATAACAACACAAATATACCAATCAACCATATAAAAATACAGTAAGTTCTCGCGATCGAAATTAATGTTTCTGTTTAGAACACAATAGAAGCATGATGCATGACTTTTGCTTTTTATCTTAGATTCAATCTTTATATATAAACTAATTATACAAAGTCAAAAATAGATTCTCTACAATGCGTACTAGGGACTTTCATGGAAAAATGTGAAAGTTGGTTCTCATTCAGTGCGATGGGGCCTTAAATAGAGATAGCAATCAATCGATTGGATTAAAAAATAGGGGCGTCCACAAATTTCGATGGCAATAAAATATGGGAGAATAATACATTCATTGGCCCTTGTCAGATCCTAAGCAACAGCGAGCCCCCCTGCTATTATTCATATGCTGAATCGGCATATTATCATAAGTCACACATATAATTATTTTCATATTAGTGTTAAAATATTTCTACACGTATATTGTCGAATTTTCATCGATTAAGTTTTTCTGTACGTTTCTCTTCATATTTTAGGCTCACAAGAAAGTATTTGCGGTTTAAATTTTTAACTTCAGATGAAAATATCTCGACTCAAAAAAAACTAACTTATTACTATTCGAATCAACAAATCAATAAACGGCATCAGAATCGACAAAATTTTGCTAAAGCTAGACAAGTGTGTTTTTGCCAGTTACGTAAAGATCTTGCGTTCTGATGGCGATGAAGTCCCTGAAGGCGATTTTGATATCGTTTAGGTATTTTTAAAGCATTTCTGGGACAGAGAGTTGTAAAAATGCTTGAAAAAGTGATAATCGGAAGATTAGAGGTCTGGAGAGTATGGCGGTTGAACCAGAGTTCATAATTCGATTCGTTCAACTTTTGCATAGCTAGTTCAGCAACGAACAGTAAGGCATTGTCGTTAAGAAAGAATAGGGGTCTTTACTGTTGACGAATGTTGGTTGGTGGTCTTTAAAATTCTGATGCATTTTATCTATTTTTTTACAGTAATAATTTGCTGTAATTGTCTCTGTACACCGGTCAAGACTACAAAACAGTCGGCATCGCCTTATTTTGGAGCAATTCTGGAGTCGGGAAAGTGTTGTGGAGCTTCGTCGGCGTCTAACTATTGACCTGATCGTCATCGGTTTTAGTAAAATGCCCACTTAATAACAAATCACATCCAGGTCGAGTAACCGGCCGTTCTTGTTGCGTAAAAGAAGGGGAGAGTTAACTTTCATAACGGCGTTTCTTTTGGTTGTCATTCAAATCATGAGGCACCATTTGTCAAGTTCTTTTGTCTTTCCAAATTCTCTTGGGTGATTAGAAACACTGTATCAGTTACGTTCAATTCAGAAGCAAGTTCGTAAACAGTTGTGCATGTAATGGTTTCAACTAAGGCTTTTAAATTATTGTTGTTTACATCCGATGACCAACCACTATGCTCACGATTTTCAAGACTATCGTCGCCACCACAAAATTTCTCGAACAACTATTGTGACGTGTATTCAGTAGTTGTTCCTGGGATTAAGGCTTCGTTTATATCGCTAGCTGTTTCAGGAGATTTTCTAGCCTAGGTTGAATTGATATAAGATTTTTTTTTCTATTTTGTATTCAATGTTCTAAAAGGAAAGCTTAATTGCTTTAAAACGATTGATTTTGTATTGCATTTCCATTTCAAACCTGGAATAATGTCAATCTTATGTAGGGGGTTATTAACTAGGATAATATTGCAGGGAACAAATTAGCATCAAGATGTCTATTCTCATTCCACTTGAATTTCTGCATGCAAGTATAATCTGGGAATTCGGACTCGGATGGGAAGTCCAAAGTCTTGCAGTTCTGGGAAACTATTAGAGTTGAAGACTTTCTTGTATTAGGGGTTCTCAACTGTGTAGTGGTATGAGTTTGCTACTTGTCGGGTTTGTCGAGGGTATTTACGTTGAGGGGCTACAAGAGATTGTAGTTCTGCGATCATCTTCAATTAATATAAATATAAACAAGCAGTATTTTTTCAGTGGGAAGGATGACGAAGCACATCTGTACTTTAAACTATTACATAAAGCGAAATACTCCTTTGAAAATGATACATAAAATGAAGGTATTACAACGAAAACTTATGTGAAAATCACATATTTGATATCAAAATTTAAAATTCTAGCATACATTCTTACCAACTAATACACACACACACACATATATATATATACATATATATACATATATATAGTCATCCATATACATTACTGTTTCGCTGTTTCACAGCTCTTCAGTGTGGCTAGACAGGCAACTGCCTCTAGCCAGGATCAAAACCCGACCGCGCAAATGACAGTCAAGGCTTCTCATCATTAGGTTATACGGTTGGTGAAGTGTGGGTAAAGATTAAATATCCTCCAAATGACCCCGGTCGATTTGTTTTACACCAAGAGCGTCGCTTAATAAATAATTATGGCAGTTTATATATCACTTCCCAAAATGCTCAACTCAAAATAGGGAGCACTATATATATATATATATATATATATATATATATATATATATATATATATATATATATGCACAATATAATGCAGCAGTATTATAGTTCACTTGAAGCATTGTAATTAGTGTAGGTTTGTATGGTACGTTTTGTTATTAAGCTATAACAAGCAATTTGATCGAATTATAATGCTGTTTACGGCACACGAAAAAGAGAATACACAAAAATACTAAATAAGTATGTATTAATACTTCCTATTATTTGCTAAGAAATATATTTTAAAAAACAGTATATTTGGAGTGAATACATGTTTCTTTTATACTTTAAAGAGATAACACGAAGCATTGATTTGAAAGAAAGAGTTTCTGAAGAAAAACATATTTTTTTACTGGAAGCGTCCACATTAACAGAGCATGATTTTACGAGATCTTTACACTCTACCCACAAACGTATGGAGAATAATCACTTCGAATTTTTACCGCTTTTATAATATCTAAGTGATTCGAATATATAACAAAACAAAAATCATACGTCATTCTTTTCTATGAGCTCTCGTAACTTGAACTCGATCCTAAATGATGATATCCAAGAAATGACAAATGGGAAATTGAAGGGTTCCATTTTGACTGGTCTGACGTCGGTATGGTTTGCATGACAGGAGGAAGGAAAACGATACGAAATCTGATATTTTGTGTGAACTTTTGAAATTGTCTAGGAAAAGTGACTAGAAATATAATCGGAATCTACTACAATCATCTCTCTCTCCCTCTCTCTCTCCCTTTAATTATATATATATATATATATATATATAGAGAGAGAGAGAGAGAGATGGATATAGATATGCGTGTGTGTCTGTGTATGTGTGTGAAGGAGTGTGCGAGTGTCAGTGTGTGCGTGTGCGGGTGTGATATATATTTATGTATGTATATGTGTGCTTGTACATATACATATATATGTGTATACATCAGTAAATCTATGTTTAATATATATATATACACACCCACACACATATATATATATATATATATATATATATATAAAGGTGAACGGGTTTGTGTGTGTATCTGTGTGTCTGTGTACATTTCGCTACGCAATAACTCCGCCAATTCTAAGTCTACAGACTGGAAATTGTATATACAGGGTACCGAGACTTGGGAAAATAGATGTGATAGGTTTTCGGCCAGGGATTTGGCGATTAGGGGGATCAAAGTTTAACGATTTGACCTTTGAGAAACTCCTCCGACAATTCTGGGTCTAAACACTTGAAATTTTTTATATAGGTTCCTTGGACATGGATCTAACTTAATAACCTGATTTGATGCCAAAACAATAAATGTTAAGGTGTTATAATAGGGGTCAAAGTTTAAAAAAACTGACCGTTTTTTTTCCGTTTTGTTTTTGTGCTCAGCGTGAACCTCCAAACACGCGGGCAACGCCGGGAACCCATGCTAGTATATATATATATATATATATATATATATATATATATATATATATATATATATATATATATATATATAATATAATATGGATTTTACCAAACAAGTTGGATCAACAAAAACAGTCATATCCTTTTTCTACAAATACTCCTGCCACAGAACTTCTGATAAATATAATGTTTTCACTTTGACTTTCCATGTCTCACTGACTTTAGCAAATAGGGTGCATACCTTTATAACTATTTGCTAATATTTTCACTCCTCTGATGAGATGGTAGACATCGAAACCCTATAGGTTAAGGAGATAAACTTTCTAAAACATTCTTTGTCTTGCTTAGAATAATAAAAATTCTTGGATATGAAACTCAACCACTTCATTTCATTTCAATGAGAGTTTTTTGAAATTCATTGAATTACAATTTAATATATATATATATATATATATATATATATATATATATATATATATATACTAGCAGTACCAATTAACCGACGTTGCCCAGTGGAAGCCTTCCCACCCATCCACCCTGCGAAAAAAGGAAGGCACGGTTGTTGTAGTAATTGTTGTTTTTGTTGTTGTTGCTGCTGCTGCCAAAGAAACCCACAACACCTGTATGGAAATCGAGCATGGCCCAGCCATAAAAATAATACAAAATATAAAGTATCACCGTGAGAAAACACAAATATAGACAGGGTAGTCAGCCCAGGTGTAGAGATGGAAAAAAATAAAGAATTAATAGGGAGGCAGCAGCCACATTTATATTTCAGATTTTAGTATACCGTGGTGTTTACCCATATTGTGAACGTCGTGTCAACATGCAAGTATTACATAAAGAAATAAGTACTTTTTAGTTTTTGTTCTCCCAAGAATGATTGTTTCAGTTTGTGTGGTCGACTTTGTGTCTTTATCGAAGTAATAGCTAATATAAATACAAACACGATTGAACATGTACATTTAATTAACGATTGTGACGATAGAATCCCCCACCCAAAAACAAATGAAAACTTACAAGCAAACGTAAACGTTTACTAAAAATGTCCAGATGGTTTATAAAAATTGCGTGTCAAGGATTCCAGAAAAAAACTATATCCTAAATATTATGATAAAATAAAACCAGTGGAGAATAATATCCGTTTATTGTTTATTTATTAAAAGGTATCCATAACTGATAAATTTTCTGCTTTTGCCGTTTAGTTGTACAAGTAACCCTAACCCTGTTATCTCAAAAAAGAAACACTTTGGGTCGACAACGCGATATAGATTAAACGCATGGTGTAACAAATAAAATAATATAAATGGTTTTATTTCATGATTCATATTTTTTATTTGATAATTTTAAATTTAACACATTGAACAATACAAAAAATACGCTGTATCACAACTAAAAAAAAAAGAAATTAAAAATAAAGACCTAAAACGATTAAATGTGTTTTGATTTAAAATTTAAATATTTTATATTTATAATTTTAAGTTTAAAACAGTAAACAATACAAATAAGATTTTAGTTTGATTTTAATTTTTTTCCATTGTTCTCGGATGCATATGATGATGCACGGAAACGCTGCTTCCTTGTTTCTGCGTCTCCATAAGAATTCAATATTTAACTTCATCTTTCGTTAATTTGTTTCGAGAACCAAACCAGCATTTTCTTTATTTTGTCCTATGTTATTATTTTTATAAAATAAAACACACGTCATCATTTTATTACGTCATCTTGCATTGTTTCTTTTGACGTAATGGAGTTTAATTATATTTTATCACAGGTTGACGTTTTAAATAATAACGTAAATATAAACTAACTTCTGTTTACGATGTATGACCAGTGTCGACCAAACGAGTCCTTTTTGTGATAACTGGGTTCGAGGGTATCTAGAAAGGGCAAATCTGCAATTGTTAAACTGTATAAACGTTCTATTTTTACAAGAAAGGGATGTATTTTTATCTAACACTCTTCACGTGCATTAGTTTTTTTGTTTACTTGTGAATACGCTCTGTTTGCGTTCTGTAAACTTACTTTGTCGCTTTTGATACGTGTCTGTATCTCTAACACTGTATGCCCCTCTATCTCTGTCTGTCTGTCTGTCTGTCTCTCTCTCTCTCGGTAAACACATTGAGAAAGAGAGAGAGGGGGAGAGAGAGAAGTAATTAATTCCGAGCGGCTAAGTAAGCGCTCCATTTATCTATCTATCTATCTATCTATCTATGTTTCGATCGCTTCGACACTAAGGTCAAATGTGAACAGAACATATATACATCTCCTCTCTCCCTCTCTGTCGCTCTCTCTAGAACACATTTAGCGAGAGAGAGAACTAATTAATCCCCGCCGCTAAGTAAATGTTTATATGTAGACGCCATGTTGGATAGCATCTTGATCGTTCGTTTTAGTGTATAGGATTGTATTCTGGAATAAGTGTTCGTTCTGGTGTAAACCAATGAAAATAGCCGGAAGGTGGTCAGTGAACATTTATTATTTTTCGAATCGCCGGGCGGGAAATAAACGGCTGTGCTATAACTTGACGAATCAATCACATAGGGTGAAACCAAAGTATCCGTATCTTGTGTATAAAAATCTGCAGTGTTTACGAATGGCGTTAGTAGGGATTTACTGACAATATATACATTATATAACCCCCGCAGTGTTAACTAAAATAACAACTAAGTTAAACCATGTACTCACTTATTTATTTATTATTATTATTTATTTATCCGAACTTTACTTTATTTACTAGGCATAGATGTATGCATGCCGGTATGCGTATGTGTATATGTGCATTCGTAGATATGCATATATTTGTGTATATATATATATATATATATATATATATATATATATATATATATATATATATATATATATATATATATATATATATATATGTATATATATGCCCATGAGGGTCTACAAATTTATATTTTATAAATATATATTTTTAGGTAATTACGTATATGTGTGCATGAGCCCGTGCGTATGTGTGTACTTGTATGTATATGTATGTGTATGTGTATGTATGCATCTACTTCTTACTAGAGATCTGCATATCAACGTATATGTACTCGGATGGGCGTGTGTATGCTTATGTATGTGTGAGCATGTAATATATTTTTATATATATGCGAGTATATATATGTGTGTACGAGAGTTGCGTGTATGTGTGTATATGGCTGCAGGTAGACCCATGTGCATTGTTTTTATATGTATGTGCCTATGTGTCTACACATTGGCCTGTAATATGTATGTATATGTATTATACGCTCTTATGCGTGCGTCAACGTATGTATTAACTCTTAACTGTTTAAAAACAATCCACTATGAAAGGAACAACGACCATGTAACTCTGTAACTGCCAAAAATGACAGCCATACTAAGCCCCTTCTCTCTCCCTCTCCGTCTCCCTCCCTTTCCTCATATCTATCTCTCCCTCTTCCTCTCTCTCTCTTTCTCTCCCTCTCATCTAATTAATATACATTATCGAACAGGAAAAAAAAGTACTCAAATTTTAAAACCCCAAAATTGAAACTCTTTCCCCCTTCTCCTATTACCCCCTCTCCTTTTTCGTTTCTATTTACCATCCTCTCCCCCCCTCCCCATCAATATATCCACATATCTCCACCCAAACCCATCTGAATCTGCTATCCCCATACACACAATACAACCTAATACTTTAAACTTCAAATCTGAAATATTGTCATTACCCGCCTTCCCCCGTCTATTATCTTCTACCTCAACCCCCCTCTCTTTTCCGTATTCCTCCTAAGAACAATGCTTCCTAATACTAACCAACCATTTTTGTAAGGTCTGACGAGGCTGCTAGATCGTAAACAGGGTCCAACATCTGAAACATATGTAACCAAACAGATAAAACGCTAATAAAAAAATAAAACACATATTTGCTCTGCAATAGTATTAAGCACACTCTTCCGGGTATTAATGATTACCAGTTTTACCAAATATATATATACAAGTATATATATATATATATATATATATATATATATATATATATATATACAAGTTTAGTTAAATACGACATCTTTTCTTTTTTCTGAGCTATCATTTTAAAGAAGCCACTAGTTTTCATATTCAACATATTTATATATACATATGTATATATGTGTATATATATATATATATATATATATATATATATATATATATATATATATATATATATATATATACATGCTTTCACTGCTTTCATTGAGAATTGATATTGCGCTTCTAATGACTATTGATCAAAATACCCAGGCATAAACTTTTATTTTATAATTCGAATTAAGAGAAAAGGTCTGGATTTTCTATGAAAACTTACACATTATGAATCCACATTCAATTCCTTGCTAAGACATGTGATTATCAATCACAATTAATCAACTCTGAATATTGCAAGATAATGTTTACTATTATCATTTTTATTATTATTATTATTATTTTATTATTATTATCATTATTTTAATTTTATTACTATTGTTAGTTGTAGTTGTAGTAGTAATAGTAGTATTAGCATTAATGTTTTTATTAAAATCATTTTTTGTTATTCTTAATAATACTACTTTGGTCTAATTATTATTGTTATTATTAATGATTTCATTACTATTGTAATTATTATTGGTAATATTTTTATTAGTTGTTGTAGTAATAGCAACAGTAGTATTTATATTAATGTTTTTATCATAATCATTATAAATATTGATCTTGTTTTTATTTCGACCAATGTTATAATTATCATTATCGTTGTTATTATTATTATTGTTATTATTATTGTTATTATTATTATTATTGTTGTTGTTGTTATTATTATTGTTATTATTGTTAACATTATTATTATTATTATTAGTGTTATTATTATTGTTGTTATTATTGTTATTATTGATATTATTATCATTGTTACTGTTATTATTATTATTGTTATTATTATTATTGGAGTTATTATTATTGGAGTTATTATTATTATTGTTATTATTATTATTATTATTACTATTATTCTTATTATTATTATCATTATTATTATTATTATTGTTTATTATTTTTCATTGCTCTAAACATATCGTAGTTGTTGCTTCATATTATATTGGAAGTGGAGAATCCAATTCAAAATTTACTTAATCACATGCTTAAATTATGAATATATATTGCGTATGAACAAAATAGATTCAAAAACTGTATGGCAACTTAAAGGTGTTTCAGTGTAATAAAAGATTCCTGATAAAACATTTTATCTTTATGTCTTTTGTTGAGGCATTTTTCTATGTACTGTATTCATATTTTAAGGTTTTAATAAATGAATAACACGGAATTGCCATCGAAAAAAACGTGTGCCACCTTACCCGCATTTTGATGGCGTGTCACTATTGCTTTTATTTCTTCAAAAGTAAGCTACAAACATGCCAGAAAAAAAAACGTGGCTAATCCTAAATTAAAAAATATTTAATCAATGGGTTTACTATGTTCATATTCAAATGACCAGAGATGACCGTCGTTTTGTTTCACGGTGCTATAAACTGATAAGGCAACGATAGGCACATCATTATCAGAATTATACGTTTTGATTATATATATTACATGTGCATTGTAATTTGCTGTTTGCTAAGGAACAACCGCCTATTAAGTTTCAGGTGAACAACAATTTCATTAAACAAAAAAGGTACACACCGGATAATACATTAGCGTGGGAGCATGCTATTACAACAATGCAAATATTACACTGCAATATTTTGTATTAGACAAGAACATTTCATACATTGAATGAAAAAAATATATAGTAACCTTTGTAGGAATGATAACATAGTTAACGAACATTTATTACTTAAATTAACAATCTGCAGAATATATTATAAGGAATTTTATGATATTAAAATCTATAGTTTTTATGCGAGTGTGAATAATAACGCTACTAAAAAAATTGCTCTCTCGCGCACAATGTATGTACATGGCTGTACGAATTAGCGTATCGGTTTATTCAAAAAATGAACCTAAGACAGTTTCAATGAAAAAAAAAAAACAGCATAACTTTGGAGGCACTTTGAAAAGTATTGTAAAACAATTTACAGTCAGTTCTAAAAGATTAGGCCATTTCAGAATGAGAATCAGATTTGGCAGGCGACCTGGCTTAATGTCAAGCTATTTGCTACTGGCGGTGTCTGAAATTCTCTCTAAAATTGAACGATTCCTTGGGGAGATATCGCCATTACCAGAGGCCATTTTGAAAAATGAAGATTTTTGTGATAGGTCCCTAGATGGTCATTTGATGGACATTCTTTACGCGCCTCTTCTTCCTTTTTTTATTGAAGCATATGCGCACACACTACGTATATCCATCCATGAACATAGTGGTGTGCATCATTGTTTAAGGATATATTATCCGTACGCGTGTCTCTCCCTAATAAACTACCGTTTTTATTTATCACTTCTCTCCTTTTATCTTAATCCCAGTCTTAACGTTTTCCCCATACTCTCTTTGGTGATATATATATATATATATATATATATATATATATATATATATATATATATATATATATATATATATATACTAGCAAAAGTACCCGTCGTTGACGGGGTCTAAAAACAGCCTACAGAAAATGGGCGCTGATGTATCCAAGTATGATAGGTTATGAAAAGAAAGGGTGTTAAAGAGATAGCTTAAAATTTCGGGGTATCAAAACCAAAGCAAAATATGATGAAAGTAAAAATAAAATAGATAATACCCATAATTTATTATACCATACCTGTTCACATTGAAACACAATATTCTGTGGATCTATATAAAAAAAAAACCTTGTTAAACTTTGTGACATATTTCCATTCTATGGAGGTCAGGCGCAAACGAACACCCCATAATTTTATTATACCATATTTCTTCAAACTGAAACATAATTATCAAAGTATACTTACGCATATAGATGTGAAAAGTCTTTATTAAAGTGTGTGCCTATTTCCATTCTGGATGCCAGGCGCGAAAACCGACCCCACAATTTTATTATACCATCCCTATTTAAGTTAAAACATACTTATCAAAGTATTATTATGTACATCAATATCAAAAACATGTGTAAACGTTTTTTTTTTTTTTTTTTTTACTCAGACCCCACAATTTAAATGAATCATAATTATGCCAGATCAAACATAGCCATTCCTCTGTCTCGATACATCTTCTATCATTATATGTGATCAGTTTCCTATAAGTCAAATATATAGGAGCCTATTCGTGACCAGACACACACACACATCCACAGACGTTCAGCTTTATATATATATATATATATATATATATATATATATATATATATGTTGAATTGAAGTCGGTCAATTTAGCTCTTATGCATAGATCATCGTATCACGATTAGATCACTGTTTGATGTACGTAAATAAAAAATTAACATTAAAATGTTTAAATTCAACGTCATTTCACGCGGTTAATGGTAGCCGAATTGATACGGTCTTCGCTAATCGAGCCAGAGATATCTCGTGTTGCGGGGTTCGAATCGTTTGACTGGTGTTAATAGTGACACCCTGCACTGAAGATTACCGCAAGGATGAAACACTAGTGTCTGAAGGTATTTAATTATTATAGTATATATATATATATATATATATATATATATATATATATATATATATATATTTACTGAAGGTGTTTTCATTAAGCGACCAGTGTTAACGCAGACCGTTAATATTTATATTTATATACAAATATATAGGTATATATATATATATATATATATATATATATATATATATATATATATATGTGTGTGTGTGTGTGTGTGTGTTTTGTTGGTAAAATGTTTTTTTTTTCAAATATATTTCACACTTTGTGTATACAAATCTATTTTGCTTAAAAGTTCAATGTAAAATATAACAACCCAGCATATATAAAAGAACAACAGTATAGTCACGTTAAATTGATTATTCATGTTTCATGATTTAATAGCTTTTTAGTATGGAAAATTAATATTTGAATCAAGGCATTCACTACACTGCTGTTGATTATATGTATGTATATATATATATATATATATATATATATATATATATATATATATATACATATATGATTTTCAGAATGTGAGAGATTCTATATAATAAATTCCACAGCCAAACAACGTCGCAGCTCACAAGAGCCATGACAGTCAACGAACAGGAAGTCGAAGACTCGAGTGTCGCCCTCATTTGGTATCATCAGTTAGACAATTCATTATACACAATCTCTCACATTCTGAAAATCCTATTATAAGTTGCTCGTTTGGTTAGCATTGGTGGATGGCGTCGTCCTTTTGAGTTAAAAACTCTTACTTGTGAGACATCCGCTTGGTTTGTTGACTGGTTGGATGGCCACGTCCCTTGTCGTGACGAAGTAGGTTCATTTCACCGTCGGATTTCGGGGCGGTTTGCTTGATCTGTGTTGGTTAATAGAAATTATTGTGTGCGGGGCGTTTTCTTAGTTGGTAGAGTGCTTGCCTCGCATGCAAGAGGCTCGGGTTTCGAATCCTGACTTCGGAGTTCCAAATGGGGGCGAAACTCGCATATTGGACTTCTGGTCCGTTGACTGTCATGGCTCTTATAAGCTGCGACGTTGTTTGGTTGTGGAATTTATTATATACTAGCGGGGGTACCCGGCGTTGCCCGAGTGTTTGTTTCCGGGACGGGGGGGGGGTTAAAAAATGTAATGGTAGGTAAGTCGGAAGGATCAAACCCGGAGTCATGAGTAAAAGTAGGAAAATAAAGTGTGAAAAAAACAAAAAAAAAGCATCTGCAACGTTAACAATTCGGCCACCAAGAAAAGTCCATTCCAGTTGTTTAGGAAAAAAAAAAAACGACTACGGTAGGTCGGCGCGAACGGGAAAATATAATGTGAATTGTCCAGCACGCTAACCACTACGCCACAGAGCACTGCAGCTTAGTTTAGTGATTTTAAATAACTTCACATGAAAGACTACGAAGCCAAACCGGTGTTCTCTTCTCAACTGTTCCTTGTGAACGATCCCCAAACGGTGTTACGTGGTGGCAGGGGGAGGAGGAATTTTTTAGAGAGAAAATATTTTACCACTTCCATTGATCTTAACCGATTTTGGCCGTGACTTCTCAGCAGAAAACGTATAGAAATCTAAGATTATCGAGAAATTTGAGAAATAATAAGCCTATAACTCACCTCAGATATTGTTCTGCCGTTTGTGCATATTATATTTGCATGAAATATCTTGATTTTTAATCCTATTAATGTCAAAATCAGACGGGAAAACATGAGTTCATTTTATTTATATAGAGAAGAGAAGATATATAAATATATATATATATATATATATATATATATATATATATATATATATATATATATATCGTTTGAGCTATCGACGGATATATAAAACGATTTAAAATTAAACTATTTAAAATAATAAATGACTCTCCATATTCACAAATGTATTAAAAATATGCCGGCAATTTGAAATAAACTGTTTGCATCTGAAATTACCGACATATTTCTACATATGATACAGATGTTTTATACATGAATCCAGCAAAGATTTGCCACTATATAAATATATATTAATAATGCGTGGTGTATGATTACTATTTTCTGTATAACGCAAAATAGCAGCTAATTGACAAATTTGTAAACTAAGTAAATAGATGGTATTTTTATGTTTCTACCCTTCTAAAAAATATATCTATTGATCATACTTAAAACTTGTTCTCAGATGACGAAAATATACTTCCTGTTACTAATTTTAGGTTGATATAATTCAGGATTATTGTGACTAATCTAGTGTTCTTTCAAATGTAATATTAGTACATATATCGCTATGTAATTTCGAATAAAAAAAGTTATATATATATATTGATGGAGAGTATAGTGTTACAATTTTGTCAGCTATGGTCAAAGGTACCGTTACTTCCACATGCCTAATGTTTCCGATCGCATTCGCAAGGATTGACCCTCATCTCACTATAAAATTAAATAAAGGGCGGGATGTACAGCAATGTCTCATAATGTTATGTATAATTCAATTGTGAACACTTTGTCTTTAGATCCTAGTTCTATGTTCTAGTTCCTATTCATAAAAAATGTCTTTTGAATCCTCTATATATTGTCTGTTTTCAATTTATTATCAAATTCTATTTCTCTCGTTCACCCGTTGTAAGTTGGTAGGTACTAGACATATTTGAATGATTCTAAAGGCAACCTGTTAAATCGGTACTGGTACGGTTTAATCAAGACATTAAAATTTAAAATATCGAAAAAAAAAACTTTCAACTGTACGTATCGTTATGGAACGAAGTTCTCTGAAATAAAAAAATTCACTTAATTTCATCAATTAGTTTTTTTTTTTGTTCAGTGAAAAACAATGTGTTATGATACCGAGCAAATGGTTCGATTTCTAGGAAGCTATTATTAAATATGGGGAGGGGGTGTCGGCACTTTAATTAGAGTAATTTCCCCGTGGCGTCTCCATAAATTTCATTATGGCTGACTTCAACGCGCTCCCATAAACACGTGTTTTTTTTTTTTTTTGCTGTTAAAGAAAACCCCTACTCGATCAAATTAAGTGAAATTTTTCCGGGGATATTCAGTCCAAAACAGATACGTAAAATTTAAACCTTTTTCGATATTTTCATTTTTAATGTCTTGATTAAACTGTAGAAGTACGATTAAATGTTTATATAAAAAAAAGATTATCGAACGTCGCTACTCTCCGGTGCAATTCCACTGATAACACAACCGCTCTCCTTTAATACAACCATATTTGTATTTTCTTTCCTTTTCTGTTTTTAACTATCATAAAAATGTTCCTTTGTAATTCCATTCTTTCCCAGCTGCGTCTTCTATCGCTTTTATATTAATGACGTGAAATGCAATGAGGAAATCGGTAATACTTATGTTAACGACCTTGTAACGTATTGTAATAACGTATACTTTTCATATATGTTTATTCTATATATTCGCCACTTTTAATGCACTGAAACCTTGTAATCTCACCGAACGATAAGTAATCTAACCAAACAAGAAGGATAGATACTCTAAATAAAAAGCGGATAGTATTTGACACCCACCAGCGCACACTGACAGCCTGAAGGGCTATTCTTTCTTAAATAACGCTAGCGACGCAGCTATAAATGTTTTTTATGTCCACTTTCCGAACATTCACTGCGAAAATATAAATGCCTCCCAGAGAATACATTGTTTTCCATCGTAAGTAAAAGAAACATATAATTCTTTTAACCGACTAAGAAAATAACGTGAATGAAAAGAAAAACATATTCTAAAGATACGACTATTATTTACATGCCAAGTAAATCTAAGTGGACATTATCTTTATATCCAACTTATTTCAAAGTCGACAAAGAAAGACAAATATTAGGAGAGTTTAATTGCCTTATAGATGCTACATTTATATGGTCTTTCAGAAAAAAAATACATATTTAATACTTAAGCATGAAGTTTAAAGAAAATATCACATTTAACTTTAGTAAAGAAATAAACATATTGAAATATATACCCGACACGCCGATGTCAGTTATAAATTAGAAAGACAACTAGACACATCTACTTTAAGTAGAGAGTGATAGACCTCTGAAAATGTCAAATTCAAACGTAACAGTACAACACATCTATCATATAAATCTCACCTGTATATTTAAATGTATGTATGTATGTATGTATACCAAAAATTTGCGACGGAGGGGACGGATTTTCTCGAGATCGGTATAGTTTTTAAAGCGGCCCTTCGGAGGACAAATATCGAAAAATTGGCTTAAAACATTAATATCTTCACCCTCAACTGAACATTTTTTTTACAAAAAGGGGTCGCTTTTTCGCATATATTTCCGAAAACCATTCCTCTTTTTTATTAACTAGCCTTAATTTAAACGTTCGACACTTCCAGTTTGGCGATGGACGTTACGGCAAAGATATCACGATTTGTTTCACGTTTTTTCCTCTTCGCCGTACGGTCTCGAGCCTGCCTACCTGCCTGCCTACTACTACCACATTTGTTTTCTTTTTGCTCAACATACACTTCCGAATACCCGGGCAACGCCAGGAACCCAGGCTAGTATACAGATTCAAAAATAAGCTTGACATATCGTTACTTGTTTTAAATAAATTGTGACAGATCGATATGCATTTAAAATTCAAGCTTGGGCTGTATGTAATCGTGGCTGAACTACGCAAGCTGCAGTGGTTCTGCTGTTTAAACCACGTCAGCGATCACATTCTGCTAAATATAAAGCTACGGTAATCTTGGAAAGAGAAGTAAAGCTGGTAGATTGGCATTGCTTTCCGTCTTGAGTGAGGGGTGTATCTCGATACGTGAGTTAAACGCAATTCTAAACATTTACCTGGACATTTGTACGAATTGGCGCGGCACATACAGCGCCTAGTCTTCCCAAATAGTCACCCATCTGGCACTGGCCTGGTTTATCGTTACTTAACTTTTGATCCGGCGAGAACTGGTGTGCTAAGGTGATTGTATCGTATATTGTTTATTGTACTGAACTATAAACACTGCAAATTCTAAGTTTCAAATATTCCTTATTTACTTGTCTCCCCACGAGGACAGAGTAGACAAACAGTCGACTTTTTATGTGTATAAAATCCAGTTGTCCTTTCCCCAGAAAAGGGGCATCCTATATAGGAAGTAAAACGAAAATTGACTCAGTCCAGTCGGATATCTTTTCAACTGGTTGAGGTAAAAAAAAGGTGAAGTATATTATCTAAACAGATACTAGACTTTGTTCCTACAGATACTATACAGATACTAGACTTTGTTTTATATATATATATATATATATATATATATATATATACACGTCTGTATATATCACGTGTGTGTTTCTATAATGAATCTCTTTGATGAGTGTTAACGTTCTGATATGTGATTCGCCAAGTGTATTCTAAAATAGGTGTCGATGTGTGTATACATAAAAAACATAAATAAGCAGTTTATATGTATCGTTGTCGGTTGGAACACCAGCAAAAACATACTCCGAATCTTCCTTCCTTGCGTCCATTTAATGCGTCCTGAAATTAAAGGTGCTTTTTTTTTTTAATAGAACATTATTAAGAAGAACAATGATTTTCCTCATTTTTTTTGCAAACTCAACCTTTGCGAAGTAGAGAAATCTTTTGTGGAATATTCTAATGCGTATTATCTCATTGAGAAATCAAATGTTAACCTCAAGCAAATAGCCACGTGATTTTTTTCAGAAGTTCCATTGAATAAAATGAAATATGAGAAAAGTTTTGTTCTTTTGTACTTTACATCGATCCATTAAAACTTATTTTGCGACGGAAATGGTATTCCCAAAGAAGCAGGAAACACAACAGACATAACATCTTTTAAAAATACGTGGACGCAGATAAACCAAAAATCTGTTTCTTCCGCGTCTGTTTGAAACACGTAGATTTAGCAATGCAGTACGTAAACGTTAACAAAAGAAATTTGATCCGCTATCTCCACAAAAAAAAAAAAGGCGGGGGCGCTACCGAATAAAACAATAGATAGTCGACTGGCTCATACACCTAAAGGTAAGTATACTAAATATAAAGAATCATAACACAATGGACGTGTGGGTTAAAAAAATAATTTGATATATCATTTAGATAGTTTTAAGAAGGAAGTGAAATAGGTGTTCACACTGCGAAAGGAAGAATTACGCCGAAACAGCTGGAGGGTGTCTTCCATTAAGGCATTATTTAGACAAATGGAGATCACCTTAGCTTTTCTGTCTGCATAACAAATATATTTTCTTGAACTTTTCCTCTGCACACACACTCACATCTTTCTATCTATCTATCTATCTATCTATCTATCTATCTAACTATCTATTTCTCTATCTATCTATCTATCCACCCATCCATCCATCAATCTATCTATTTATCTATCTATTGATCTCTGGCTGTCTGTCTCTCTTCTCTCTCTCTCTCTCTATCTATCTATCTATATATATATATATATATATATATATATATATATATATATATATATATAATTATCCTGTTCACCCCCATCTTCTTTAACGGAAATTTGACTTTTGTAATTAATTCTACCCATAAGTACTTTAGCTTTGCTTCACGCCAGTTATGGCATATTTGAAAAAGTCTGGAACGTGTTCAATTTGTGTATTTTAATGTAGCTGTCCAGATGAACTCAAACATGATTGAAACGGTATTGTAGCAAGATATGGCTGTATATACATAGAGAATAGTAAAAATATGATTTGCTCTCTTTGAGTAAACACTACGAACGACTCTTGTCGAAATTCAATTATTCTTACCTTTTGGAAATATTTCTAATTGGAATATATATATATATATATATATATATATATATATATATATATATATGCATATGCATATATATATATATATATAAACGGGAATATATATATATATATATATGCATATATATATATGTGACTGTGTGTGTGTGTGTTTGTTCAGAGTGAGTAACGTGAAAAGGCTCCTCGGTCTCCTTGAATAAGGGATAGTCTTCAAATCGTGCTTAAGATGCCGTTTAGTTTACTTATCTTTTATCTTGAATTTTGTTTTAGTTATTGATTTTGAATTGCTTCCGTTTCAGTTCATTACCCTCATGCTACCGTGGAGTCTTAAATACCCTGTGTTTGCTTATGACACTTACGTGAAAAATGGTGAATCAGTGACAGAAACTGAACCTCTCTTCAAGTGAAGATTCAACATCGGCCGCCACAGTAATGAATCAAGCCGCAATATCACTCTTAAGTAGGTTAGTGCAGTGAGGCCGACTGGGTTATTTTAGAAAACCAAACCACGCGGCCCTGCCAGAACAGCCAGAACATCAGGAAATGTGTATCGAGTGAGAGAGGCGATCACCAGAAGTCGCATCCGCTCAGCTACACAACACACTGCAGAACTGCAAATAAGTCAGAGCACTGTGCATCGAATCTTACATAAGAGCAATTTTTCAGCCATACAAAATAATGACTGTCCAATTATTGAATCTTCGGGATTACCAACAATGATGTTTTTTTTTTTTTGTTTTTTTTGCCAAGCAATGCTTGACATGCTGGAAGAAAACGAGTATTTTACCTTATAATGAGTGATGAAGCCCATTTTTATCACAGTGGTAGAGGTAACAAGCAAAGCTGTCGATACCTGGCTTCAGAAAATCCTCGTGTATTACATCAGAGACCACTACACAGCCCAAAAGTAGCTGCTGTTATTTAAGAAAGAGTGAGATTTTGATTTCTGAAGAAGAAGAGACAGCGACGGTATGTTTAGACAGCTACATTCATATGTTTGATAACAGTTTTCTTCCTGAGCGTCGCAGAGGAGGAATCAGTAGGGTATCAATAATTTGCAACAAGATGAGGTCATTGCTCACACGGCGAGAGCGTTCATTATTGTTGTTCGAGCTGCATTTCGTAATCATGTGATTCACGCTTTGGAGATCTCTCGTGGCCTCTGGGGAGACACGATTGTTCATTGTTCGATTTTTATCTCCGTGGATTTTTGAAACCGCGTGTATGCTGGGAAAGTCGCACATTTGGAGAATTGAAGAATGCAACGCGTGAAAATATCCAAGAAATAAGTTCGGAACCTTTAGTGAAAGTAGAGGCAAACTTTAGAAAACTGCTTCAAAATTTTGCTCATGAAAATAGTTATCATCTGTAAGAAATAATTGTGCCTTTTAAGTATCCCGAAATGGCATAATTTTGTAATTATTTTTAGTTACATTATGATTCTTTTGTTGAAACCTTCCAATAGTTTTGTTTTCCTTAACGAAATCTGTTTCCAGTGATTACCATGTACCTTAGGTAAAAGAGGAGACAACTAAGCCAATAAAAAATGAAGCAAAAGTTATCCAAAACCAGCAAAAATAACGCTGGCTTGCTATGACAATATATATACAAATGTAAGCAAAACTGGGCATATTTTATTGGTTTGAAAATATAGGTTTTGTTACCAATTGGCATAAAACTTAAACGAGAGAATACTATTATAATAGTACAAAAAAAAACAGCGAACTTTCACGTAGTTTTATCCCAGAAAAGCAATGACATGATCATTGCAGTAGCATTATATCTGACACACTCACACACCCACACACACATATTTATTTAACTATATGTATATATATATATATATATATATATATATATGAACATATATAGTTATATATATATATATACATATATATAGTTATATATATGCATAGTTATATATATAGTTATATATATATATATATATATGTATATATATAGTGATATATACATATATATATATATATATAAGGGGCCCATAACCAGGGGCTAACACTTGAAGTCTATATGAGATACATAGATATTCGAATGTTCCATTAAAGCTCATTATCTCTCAAGCACTGAGTTGGTAAAGAAATTGAGAACATAAATTTCCTCTCCCCAATTAACCATTTTTATACGTCGTAGTGTATCTTTCATGTTAGTCTCTTGGTCTTACTGGATTCCAGGACAAGAATATATTGAGTCTGGCGGAGTATCCAGATCTGTGCTATTACTTGAGGTAATATCACTTGGAGACGGTGCACCAATCCTCGGAAAAGCTGTGGAGTAGCCGTAGTGAGGAGATCTTATATGGGGCTGCGAATACTATGTGATTTTGAATATTTGGTCAGGGTTTACTTCTATGAAAAAGTATCCTCATGCCAGATTCTTCTGGCAAACCCCTGTACAGAGAGACCTTAGACACTCGAGGACAGTGTCTAGTAGGCACTCAAGTTCTCCCAAGTTATATATAGGTGTGTGTGTGTGGGTGTGTGTGTGTACAAATGTAAGATCTCCCGTGGCTTCCGCACAGTTTTTTATTGTTCGATTGTTATCTCTAGAGATTTTTGAAACCGCGTCTATGCTGGGAACCTCGCACATTTGGAGAATTGAAGATTGCAAAAGTTAAAATATCCAAGAAATAGATGATGAAACTTTAGATTCAGTAGCGGAATACTTTAAAAGCGGCTTCAAATGTTTACTCGTGAAAATAGTCACTATCTGTCAGAAATAATTTTGCGCTTTGAAATTTAATTTTTAAATATCCCGAAATGGCATAGTTTAAAAAATATTTTTATGTAAATTATGTTTATATTTTGTTTCTTAAAATATTCGCCGAGTTTTGTTTTCCTTTAAAACATCTGTTTCCCGTGACACCGCTGGCATGTTATGTAAAAGGTAAGACAACCAAACAAAAAATATAACAATTAAATAAATGAATACATACAGCAAAATTCATCCCAAAGCAGCAAAACTTAAGCTGTCTTGCCAGGATTCTGTCTGTCTGTCTGTCTGTCTGTCTGTCTCTCTCTCTCTCTCTCTATATATATATATATATTATATGTATATATGCATATATATATATATATATACACATATATGTAAGCAAATTTGTGAATATTTTATTGGTTTAAAAATATAAATTTTGTTACCAATTGTCATAAATATTTAACCATAAAGTAGTATTATAAAAGTTTTAAAAAACAGCAATTTTACATATATTTCGTCACAGAAAAACAAACCTATGTTCATTGCAATATCATTATATCTGTATAGATATTAAATCAGAATTTAACAAATGAAAGCTCGTTGAAAAGCTAATGATCGGAATTTTGTAGTGGACTATGCGACATTGCATATATATATACTTCCCGTCTTTCAGCAACTGAACTTTTTCTTCGCAAAAACAGTTGCATAAAGTAGTTCTTAAAGTTCAGTTACTAGTTTGCCTGGAATGTGCTCGACTTAAGTCTTACCTGTAATTCCCCATTGACAAACTTTCACACAGAACATTTGACAAGCTACAACGATCATATGCGATTTAGCCCACACTCCAACTCTGTCTAAATCTACACGCATATTAACGAACAAATCTTCTTTCCTAGAACTGTCTTCCTGTTGAATACGGTTCCGCTGGTCTGCTTCCTGGTTGACTACAGCTTGTTCGCTTTCAAATCAAATGAAACAAGTCTTTGTTGTGCCGCCCCAATTAATACGATATATTGTAGTCAAATTCTATTCACTTTACACATTAATGATTACTAAACTATAGGTTTACATTCATTAACTCTAACCATCGAGGCCCTGTAAGTGGGGCATTAGAATACGCCGACTGTCCCCCCTTTGGATTCGGCATTAAATAACCCGAAAAACGTTGATTATACCGTAAAACAAAAACAACCAACCAACCAATCAAACCATCGAGTGGCCTCCAGATGACTTCAAGTAAAAATAGAAAAGTGTGTATATATATATATTATTTTTTCCCCAATGGGCGAAATTATAATCCTCGCTTCATGCACCACTCATAAATAAATTGCGAATTATGTGTGCCTTCTACACCGCAATGGCTTTTTGGCCAAGATCAAAGTGTACTACCTGTTCTTCAGATGCGGCACTTCCATTTCTCGTTTTCTTTCAGTGGAGGAGAAGTCCTTCACGATTGAGACAATTTTTTTTTTATTTTTGTACCTTTTCTCCACGTTAAAAAACGACCCTGGTGTCTAACTTTGCCCCGTGGGGAGGCATTGTAAATAGGCACACCGCAATGGATGACGGAAAGAGTTCATGTTTCTTCCAGGGATAGAATAAATAAAATCCAATGCAGTTTCTTGAGTTCAAGGGAAAGATTCCAGAGTTTTAGAAGGTAAACCTGAAAAAACAAACAAAAAAATTGTAGAATAGAACAAGCGTCACGTTTGAAAAATAATATTAATATAAATGAGAACGGTAGTTCGAAGAAACCACATATGTTTCTCATTGTGTTATTTGTAAATGTGGTTAAAAGCAAATTTGCAATTCCAACTGTAGATATTCACGGCGGACATCGTACTTGAAATGAAATTAACACAGGATATATTGAATTCCCCGATTTGCTGAGAGGGTTTTCTCTATTGACAGACAACCAAATCAATTTCAAATATAACGTAGATGAAATGTGTAGTTCGCTCGATGATATCTATAAAGCCTCGTGGCTAGACTGGAAACAATAATGGATCAACTTCACAATATGTAGACATCAACACTTCAGTTTAGCGATAATTCGTGCATTGTAAACTGAAACCGGGCATATCAAAAACATTATTCATAAAAATATAGACGGAAACTACTAACTTAAATGCGAGGTACTTCACAATAATAAACAAATAAAAATGATCTCTCAAGATCTAATCTGACAGAATTTAAAGATAATCTCCTAGAATTATTATAATAGAAGAAATATATGATTATTTTAAGGTTATAGAGACAGAAGAATGGGAATTCCGAATTAAAATGCTCCGTACCATGGTAAAAATTAAGAGGACGTCCGGACAAGAACAATAGTACAACGTCTTACTTGACACAGATGTCAGCATATTAGAATATATAGCTTTTAATATCTACTCATCTACCGTCCTCCCTATCTATCCATCTATCTACCTATATGTATATATACGCGCACACACACACACATACATATATATATATATATATATATATATATATATATATATATATATATCTGTCTGGTGGATAAGGTGAAACATTTTCTTTATATATATATATATATATATATATATATATATATATATATATATATATATCCCGAAACAGTGTTTCATGGTAAACAACTGATGATCCCTTGAAAAATTAAAAAAAATTGGTATTATAGTAAATTCGAGAGAGTTGATGCAGTGATTGCAGGTGATTAAATGACTTACTGACTAGATGGGGTTTTTTTAACGAATGATAAAAAGTAATTTTTTGTATAGTTTCAAATGTTAAAAACTTCAAAGACTATATATATATATGTATATATATATATATATATATATATATATATATATATATATATATATATATATATAAACAACGAAGCGGTCCGGGGGGACGAAGAAAGAAGATTCCAACCAGAATGCCAGGGTGAAGAAGTCATCTTGGGAGAATGGAGGAGCCACACTCACATCCAACATCTCAGGTATGCTTTTCTTCTTACAGACCCTAATGGATGGCCCATCTTAACATCTTCATGAGACCGTTCCTACGATATTTAATGTATCACGTGAAATTCGTTACATACCAATGACCGGCTGATAGTGTTTAAATGTTGCCTTTAAAGGAAAGATAAACTCTAAAACATAGACCACGGCATAACCAAAAATAATAGCCACCGACATATCGACCTGTTTTTGTTGATGTTGCCATGTGCTTATCTGCCGATATCGTGTATTCCCCCGGGGAAGCGATAGTACCATACTAGTACGGACTAAGACTATATCATTGGAAATATGGCAATCTGAATGATATAAATAATGACATTTGTGTAAATGACAATAATATATGAGCTGATTAACGTCAGGGAAGATTTTTAATTTGATTCATCAAGTTAGCGAGGCGAATTGGTCATTGTTGATTCGTTGCGGTGTCCGGACTTTACGAGTGATCTTCTCGCAAACTCTTGTTTACTTTAGAAATCGGCAGCACAGATATCGTGTCTATACGCTAGATAAATATTATCACGAAGGTGGACAGTTCGATTTTATTTTATTTTCCATCTTCTCTGGTCTTACACAAATCGAACCTATCGATTGGCGCATTAATTGATACCGACATTCAACTGACCTTTCAGTCAACTTATAATAACGATGCAAATGCGGTTGAGCGGGATTTGAATCAATCACATATATTTAATCAATTATAAAAATATACAAACTATTAATATAAAACTGGAGGCGGAGAGAGATAACAGAAATTCAGATTGGTAAGATTAGTTGAGTGGAAATCAAGAAATGTATGTTGATACTATAACTAATAAATACAATAATTTCTCTACTGGGATAAAAAAATTCAAGGGTCTAAAACAGTACTAGGGTAGAACTGTTTTGTAAGACGTTCCAATTGATAAACCGTAGGTCGGGATAAGGATGTGATTGGAATACGCTTGAAACGCATATTATTATTAGCAGCAACAGAATAGAAGCCGAATGGCAGTACAAACTTTAAATAAAGCACTCGAGTTTCTAACTGAACTGATAAGCTGCGACACAGCGAAACGGTATTGTATTTGGGTTACTTCGAAAAAAAGGTACGTGACAAACTCTCCATAGGATATTTTTGCAGAAGGGATATGGAGACATATTCTATTCTATTGAACACCTTTTTATGACGATATTCCAGTTGAAGCGAATGTCCTTTATGCTACCACACTCTAGAAAGATATGTTTTACGGTCTGTTGTAACGAAAACAAACTGTAAATAATCATGTTTAAAAAATGATGAAGTAGACTGTTTATGTTATAAAAATGACGGCATTGCGTTATTAATAGAAAAATTAGTTACGATGTCAAAAAATTGTGAAAAAAAAGAACTGGTTAAAAAAACATAAATGAGACTTTTTTTTAGTTTTGTTTTAAAAAAAGAATCGTAGTTGAATTGAATTGTTTGTTTATTTTAAAATAAAAAAAAAATTATTTGGACAACAACGTAAACTGCGAAATCACGGAAATTATTTTATTTAAAATAATTCCCAAAAATAATGCTTGAAAGTTTTTTTTAGTTTTGATATGCGCCGTAAAAGAAAACAACAACAAAAAAGAACAAAGTCTGTGCCTAAGGGATCCAACTCAAACCGATTCATAAACAATCAATGTCGGTAAAATAAATTAAATTAAACATGCCATCAATATAAATAAAATTTAAATTATAAACGTAAATAGAACACTTAAAATAACTATCTCATTATAAACAATAACTAATACAGCGCTATTTAATAAAGTTGATTGTCTTTAATATAATATGAGTCACCCCTTTATATATTATATTTTGCACAGTATATATAGAAATGAATAAAAAAAAATAAAATAATGGTTATTTGTATATATTAAGCAACTCGTGAACAAACAAAGAGAGAGAAATAAGAATTTATATATATATATATATATATATATATATATATATACACATATATATATATGTATATATAGGTATAGGTATTTTTGTGTGTGTATATATATATATATATATATATATATATTATATAGACATTGTATATAGCATTATTATATTACTACTAATGAGACGCTTAATAAAAAATGTAATATTTTCCTTTTAATAATAATAATGTGAATAATTATTATATTATATTATCTCATTCTATTGAACAATACCACTATATGTTCGCAATATACTATTACTTTGCTCCAGCTCTATGTATTGATTATAACTTTATGTGCATATGTAAATATATTAAAAAGTGTGAATATGTTTGTAACGCCTTCCTATATAAGACACTTCTTTAAATACGATAGAGAAATGTTGGTAGAGACCACAGTAGTAATTATTTAGAAATTCCCCCTCAAATTTCAAGTGTTTAGACAAAAAATAGGCGGAGGAGTTTGGTAGTGTCTGCAAAACAACTCTGTAAACGTTGACCTCTTGCCAGCGGAGTGTTCGCTCCAATACTGAGTAAAACGCTTTCTGCATGCCCGAATAAACTTTATGTAAAATTGCAAATGTTTAGACCCAAAGTTTCCTAGAGTAAGCCCTTTTGAACTTTGACTGCTTCAAAGCTACATTTTTACCCACAAAAAACAAACAGCGATTAAGAAGCTTGTCCTATGTCTGAATATATTTTACGTAAAATGTCAAATGTTTAGACCAAAAAATTGGCTGAGTAATTTGGAAGAGACCGCAGAGGTCAATTTTTTTGAAAAACTTTGCCCCCAATTTTGATATCTTAACATTTATTGTTTTGGACTCACATGAAATTATAATATTGGATCCATGTCCAAGTAACATACATCTACCATTTTAAGTGTTTAGACCAAAAATTGGGGGAGGAGTTTGGTAGAATTCTTAAAGATAATATTGTTGAGTTTTGACCCGTTAGTAGCCATATTTCTGGCCGAAAACTGATAAAAAATACATTTTTCCAAATCTCACAACTCCTTGTTTTAAAGCTCGGGTCTTTAGACAAAAAATTCACACAGATATTTGGCAGCGAATAAATACATACATACATACATACATATATAAATACATGATGATGATTGCAACGTCTTGTCAGACGAGTGCCACTCCCTCAGACATTTCAAATCCATGAGCCCAAATGTCTGAGGGAGTATCTATACAAATATGATGTTACAGAGTCTTAGCTTTGTACGACAGCTAAGTCTCTCTCTCGGTTCAAAATGTTGAGATCCAGCAACAAGCAAGAGCAAGATAACCAGCAACAAATTAAACTGCAGACCAGCTTAATGCGGGTACTGGTCTTCCGCTTTATGTTTTTTTTTTAATCAGAGATTTGATTCTCCTAGAAAGGTTGCCTTCACCACGGCTTACGGGAACCCTCTCTACCTCAATACACATATACACACACAAATATTCACGGTGCTAGTTGGCCGTTGACCCAGAAAAAGAGTTCATTCGCCCTTTGGAAGGGGCGGCTAGTCTCTCTGAAGGATTAAAACATACATACACACACATACATACATACATTTAGATATTAGTAACTAAAATTTTTCGACCCAAACCGATTAAATCTCTTGTCCTATCTCTGAATACTCTTTATGTAAAAATTCAAATGTTTAGCCCAAAAAGTGAGTAATTAGATAGAAACCGCAAAGGTCAATTTGTAAAAAAAAATTGGCACATATCATGGGCTCTTAATATTTATTTTTTGGGGCTCACATCGATTTATTAAGTTAGATCCATGCCGAAGGGACCTATATCTAAAATTTCAAGTGTTTATACACAAAATTGTCGAAGGAGTTTGCTACAGTTCTCAAAGGTCAACTCGTTGAACTTTGACCCCTCAATACCACATTTCATGCTGAAAACGAATCACACAGATTTTCCCAAATTTCAGTACCCTGTATATCAAATTTCAAGCCTGTAGACTTAAAGTTGACCAAATTATTGCGTAGGGAAATGTACACAGACATACACACACACACACACATGCACACAGGGACCCGTTCACTTTTATAGATAGATAGATAGATAGATAGACAGATAGACAGATAGATAGATAGATTAATAAAAATATATACATATACATAAATATATATGGAAACAATTTTATGTTTACTGTAAGTTTTTTACGCAAATATTATGCAAGTATAAATCATGTAGAATATCTGCATCAATATAATTACACGTAATAGTTAACTAAAGATGATCATCCCATGAAAAAACCGACAAAACTAATAGGGAATTAATATAAAATAATGGGTAAAAGAATATGCAATTTTATTAGTGAATGCAATCCCACAACCCATATATAAGAACATTGTATTTTCTTTTTAAATGAATAAAAATATATGTTTTAATGTGAGTACCAATGCACACAAAAGAAAATTGAATTCATAGGAGTATATATATATATATATATATATATATATATATATATATATATATATATATATATATATATATTAGGGTAGGTGTGTTTTGGAACTGTACAAAATGGCATTGTAAAACAGTTGCAAAATAATGTCAAAAGTTAACAAAATAAATATATTTCTTCAAAATTGTGTATTTCGTTAAGCATTCCAACTTAAATACCAAATAAATTCGGATTTTTTTATTATGGTATCGGTGTCACTCCAGGAATATATCTCTTTAAAAAAATCCAAGTGTTAAGAAACAAAAACAATACATTATAATAAAAATATTTTAAAGATTATTTTTCCGTATTTTTAGAAATTAAACGAAAATATAAAAAAATAAAAAGGAATTTAAACGTTATAATTTTTGAATTACTATAGGAATTTCTATATCTCTCCTTCTCTCTCTCTCTCTATATATATATATATATATATATATATATATATATATATATCTATATATATATATATGGAAGTTTTATTTGTTGGCTAATAATACGAAATCACCGTTTGAAGTTACGACCGCATGCGTCTTTATGTTTACTGTTTAATTTTTTTATAAACTTTTGAATTATCTCTGCACCTTACTTACTTTTTAAATATTGCTCAATTACTTCATTAAAATAGACTTACATATAAAAATACAACCTATATAATTATTCTGAATTGTGTCTATCTTATAAAGATAGTGCTTATTCATAAAAAAACTTTACTACGTGCGTGTTTCTGTTTACATTTTTGGTACTAGTGCACTTATTGATCCGTGCTAAAATAATACCGCTATTGTTTAAAAAGATAATATTTCAATGGGGAGGGGAGTATTTTTTGTACCTATTGTATACTTTAAGCTTACAATTGAATAAAAAAAAACATATTATAAAACTTTAATTAAACTTGGAAATACGATTTAGAAAATAGCGCGGATCAGTAATTGCACTAGCACCACATCTTTAATAAACTGTTGAATTATCTCCGCACTAGATTTTCTCTTTAAATATCGCTCAAAATACAACATATATACATTCCTGATAATTTTCTGTTAAAAAAAACAGTGTTTATTCATTAAAAAAATTACGAGCCGAACTCATATTTCTCTTAAATTTCACTTAAAGTTATTGTATTTATTTCAATTTTATTAAATTTATTTAAAAGTGTTGGTACTTATGCACTTATGTTACCGTGCTGAAATAATAACACTATTATTTAGAAAACTATTTAAACGTGGAATTTAACTGGAAAATACGATGTTTAAAAATAACACAGTGACATAAGTGCATAGGCACCAAATTTTTAAATCAAATATATTTAAAAATTATTCGTATAATTTAATTTTGTTTTCAAATGTCCCGAAAATCTACAATTGAAACTCGTGGTAAAAATGTAAGGACATTTTCCGGTCTGCCTACTTGATTAAATAAAACTGAGGCTTCAATTTACCGACAAAGTATTCAGTATAGTTACTATTTTTTAAATACTTATCCTAACCTTTCAAATTTTGCTATTTCCAAATTAAAAACAAGAGAAGTCATGGGTATTTGGAAAGCGGTCAATCCATGTTTACTTCTTTTAAGGGAAATGACCGTTTAAAAAAGGTGACTATATAATGTTTCCAAAAAAGTAAACACATGAATAGACAATCTCTCCCCACGTCCCAAAAGAAAGTCTGTTCTTACAATCTACCAGTTTTAATTTTTGAGGACCCCCTTGTAAAATGAAAAAAAAAAAAGAAAATTGCCTGATTTACCACATTATTCGCACCTGTCCTCTTCAACAAAAGGTAAGTTATTTTCTATTTTTTTCCAATCTCTTTGTGAGATAATCTTATATCCCAACCAATTTTCATACTTCAATGCAAACTAATTTTTGCATTAATCTGTTTAGATGTATTTAAATATAAGTAAAATCTGATTTTTCGGGTTTCAGTTTAGGACTGTAAATACCTAAAGGATCAGAGGAGCAAAATAGGGCCAAAAGGTACTTCTCAGTTGATAACTGTCCTATAAAAAAGCAAAAACGAACGGGGTAAATACAAATGTGCATTCATCACCAACACCTTCAACTTCAAATCTCCAGAGTAATATATCCTCCCCCTCTTACTCATCTTCACAAAGTTAGGAAGCAAAAGAAGAGTATTTTCAGCAGGAGAGTAATCGAAAAGGGCCTTAGAGCCTTATTAAATTTCCCAGATATGCTCTTGAGGTATTCAGGGGGTATATGTTCTAATTTTGGAGAAAACCTTGTAAATGCTTGCTCTTTGATTAGCAGGCTATGGGCCTTCTTATACCCAATATTAATATAAGCAATATCCTTATTGATCGATGTAAAGTGGACAGGGCAAAGACTAAAGTGAAAACAACTGCTAAAAATATAATGAAACATGTGGACAATCTGATAAGCATTAGAGTTGATGGGAGAATAGATGAGGATACATTGTTGTATAAAGAAATTGTGGAGGCAAATGGACAGAAAAATATGAAAAAACTAAAGGACCAGAACACCATTTAATTTTTGCAATAGAGACACCATATGAAAGTAAATATCTATTATACAGATCTCTTCCTAACAGTGGTGCAACAGTTGTTGTTCATGCAGAGCATGTGATGGATGTTTTGCATTAATTCAACAGTGAAAACACTATTAAAACTATCCTTGTTGACAACCCTATTGACAACACAGGTTGTGAAGGTGGAATGGTGGCAATTTAAGAGATATTTTTTTTAAATCTTCATACAATTGGTTGGTCTTTGCACCATATAGAAATACCTTTCAGGACTCTTTTTAAAAACATGGATGGTTGCACAAAAGGCCCTACAACATTCAGCGGGCCCCTGAGAGAAACTATGCTTAAAGAATTCCCATGATTAATCCCAAATGTCATTTTCCACTATTAGCAGTCCTCTGGATTCAATTTTGAAAAATGATTGAATAAATGACCTCAGGTGTGACCAAAGATTACTGTATGAATACACAGTAGGTATTTCTAGAGGTAAGGTTGACTCTAGATATGCTTCGTGGAAAATTGGTAATTTACACCAGGCAAGATGGCTAACTTTAGCAATCAGACTAGTGGGTTTATGGACTCGTAGTGCATACCCACAAAGGCTCATAACAAAACACCAGAGGTTAATTAATGTTATTGTAAATGTGCATGCCATTTGTTGGTTAAAATAAAATAAAAATTCCACAATCAGCAATTGCATATTTTTAATATGAGCAGCCTCAGGAAATTCAGCTGATCGCATTAAAAAAACATACACGATAATGCATTTTGTTTACTGCCGGAAAACGTTCTATATTCAATGGTCACATCTGAGGAAGTTGAAGTTAGTGAAGAAGCTTTAAAAAGAATGTTGGCCATTAGGTAATTAAACATTTAATCATATATCAATGACTCAATTTCTTATTGCAATTTATATAAACATTTTAAAGATTTTATCTAATTTCACCATAATTATTAAATCAGTACACATTGAATTTTTTTAATATTTAATTAATTTTTATATTCTTTCAAGAGCACGGAGTCAACCAAGAAACGATTAAAAAGAATACCAAATATTAATTTTAATGCGACTCATTGGACACAATTAATAGATCTGACATTGTGTGTTATTTCTGAACTAAAAATTACGGAAGATTTTTCTGATTCTGAACTTCGAGAATCATTATTTAATGGGAAAAAGCTTGACTTACCAGATTTGCCATCAAATTCCTAGGGCTTGAGACGGGCAGTCAAGTTAACAATGGAAGCATCACAAACTGTACATGGTTTTGAATCAACACATCGACACATCACAGGCAAAGTTTTGAGTCAGAAATTGAGACCGTCATTTTTGGCTATTATATGGAGCAATTTCACTCTATATATTAAGGTCTAGCAAATTAATGTTTTGTCTTTTCCTTATTTGTTTGTTTGTTATATTTTCACTTAAAACAGAAAAAATCAATTTTAAAATATTGAAATATTATTGCTTAATTCATAACATCAAAAGACAGTTTGCTAATGAAACTCTATGATAAATGGAGAACTTGTTAATCATCTCAACAAAAATAACAGTTTCAGTGACATGCAATATAGTGTCCCCTCTGAGAGATCAACAGCTGTTGTGATAATTGAGATAGCACACAGAATCAGTGAATTTATTGAAAAGGGTTTGATTTTTGAGCAGTAGCTCTTGATATATCGAAGGGTTTTCATAGGGTCTGACACAAAGGTTTACTTCATATAATCTCTAGCTATAGAACAACTGAAAATTTCCTCTCAAGCATAAAATCCTTTCACTCTGATAGGTTTATTAAAGTGGTAGTTAATGAGCAGAAATACGTAAGTCACAATATTAATGCTAGCATGCCCCAAAGATCCATATTAGCCAAAACTGTCTTCCTTATCTTTATCAAGAACCTTACAAACCACATCTTTCAATCATGCAGGCAATACTACAATCTATGCCAACACCACAAAAGCTGACAAAGATCAGAAGTTTTCCGATTCTCTCTCCTATGATCTTAAACGTGTGCTTCAACGGGGTAAGAATGTCTGGGCAGCTTTAATACATCCAACACCAAACTGCTAGATGTTCACCACTGACGCCTATATCCCCAGTTTACCCCAATTGAAATGAAGACCTCTTGCCTTTTTTTGTTTTGAAAAATTCCTGGGACTCACTTTTACCATGAATCTGAATGAAATACGTACATCAGATCCCTAACTACTATATATATATATATATATATATATATATATATATATATATATATATATATATAATTTAAAGGAGATTAGAATAATAGTCTAAAGAGCTAAGTGTATTTTAATGTAATAGTGAAATTACTAGTTTAATTAAAATACAGGAAATGCTCGTTGTAATTTAGATATATAATAAGCTCGATAGTTAAATGTCCTAGAGCTAATTCAACAAAAATAACAGTTTCAGTGACATGCAATATAGTGTCCCCTCTGAGAGATCAACAGCTGATGTGATAATTGAGATAGCACACAGAATCAGTGAATTTATTGAAAAGGGTTTGATTTTTGAGCAGTAGCTCTTGATATATCGAAGGGTTTATTTTTGGTGTCTTTTCAATTCAATAGAAATCCTCCTAAATTTGCTGATGAGGAGACCGTGCTTACCAAAAAAACTATGTATAATTATTCTACGTGACTTCATGTATACCACAAATAAAAAGCACGGATTTCCGAAACGATCGTACAGATAATTGACTTTGTTGTTGTTCCTTCTTATGAAACTGATTTTTAATTTAATTAAATTTTGATTTTTAAATTTTAAAAATTTTAAAACTTTTAAATTATAAATCACATTACTTAATATATATATATATATATATATATATATATATATATATATATATATATACACTAGCATTTCAACCCGGCGTTGCCCAGATGTTTGGATGTGTCTGTTGAGCAAAAAAATAAATAAATAAAAATAAAGTGGTAGTAGGAATGAAGGCTCGAATCCGTACCGCGAAGGAGGAAAAGAACCGAGGAAAAAAACCTGACGTCAATACTGTTACGACCGCCGCCAAAGCGGAAGTGACATTTTTTTTAATCAAGGCTAAACAATCGAAAGGAGAGGATACCGTTCAAAAATATCGTTTAAAAAAGTGAGCCCCTCCCTGTTGAAAAGTGCCTAATTGAAGGTGAAGATATTAATGTTTTTAGCCAAGTCTTCGATATTTGTCGGCTGAAAGGTCGGACTTTAACATGATACTAATCTTGGTAAAATCCGTCGCCTCTTTCGAAAGTTTTAGGCAGACATGAACATGCATACATACGTACGTACATACATACATACATGCATACATACAAACATACATTTATATATGTGTAACTAAAAATTTCGACACAAACCGATGAAAAAAGTTTCCCTATCTCTGAATACCCTTTATATAAAATTCCAAATGTTTAGACTAGAAATTGTCTGAGTAATTTGGTAGAGACCGCAGATGCCAATTTTTCTAACTTTGATCCCTATTATGTCCCTTAAAATTCATTGTTTTTGGTTTAAAGTTATTTAGTTCCATGTTCAAGGAACTTATATCTAAAGTTTCAATTGTGTAGACCTAAAATTGTCAGAAGAGTGTTGTAGCGTTCTTAAAGGTAAAATCCTTGAACTTTGACCCCTTAGCAGCCAAATTCCTGGCCATAAACCGATCCCAAATATTTTCCCAAAACTCAGTACCCCGTATATCAAATTTCGAGTATGTAGACATAAAATTGACAGAGTTATTGCATAAGGAAATGTACACACACAGACACACAGACTCGTTCACCTTTATAGATATATAGGTATAGATATATATTTATTAATTTATTTATTAATACATACAATATACGAGCTGCTTATTTCAAATGATTCCGTTCATAAAAGCACTACCAGACTAGTTTTGTAGTATTTTTTTTTTATTAAAAAAGAAGTATTTTATTGCTGCATAAGTCAAAAAAATGTAAATTGTAATAAATCTTCATATTCTTAAAAGATGTATATTTTAATCGGTCTCCAATCTATAATGTTTTACATATTCTACAAGCATTAGACATTAAATGTATTTCATAATAAGGATGTGCATCCATTTGCCCACACAAAAGCAGTTTAAGCAAACTGACATTGAGTTTTGAGCTTCTTATGGAAGACGGCTATTTGATAATGATGTTATTAATATCTCCACTAGACATTTCGTAAAAACTGTAACATCAAGTTAAGAAGCAATTCCTGGCAACAAGTTCAGTCTTCAGCAAGAGCATAAGACTCTGAATATGTGATAGCATTCGCTGTAAAAAAAAAGTAAAAATACTTTTAGTAGTTTTCTGATGAAATCTTCTGCGGACAAAATTTAGAACAAAAAATAATTACTTTGTTTAGTTAACATGCACTTGGATCCATCTGTAAACAGGTATTGAAAATAAGTGTTTAGACAATGAATCAGTATGGGAATCGGAAATCAGAATTGATAATTAGACAAGTCGGAACATTTGGGGGAATCGCATCGATATCTGATTTTCCAATCCCAATATCGATCATTGTAATCTTTTTTCATATATATATATATATATATATATATATATATATATATATATATATATATATATATATATATATATATACATGTGTGTGTGTGTGTGTGTGGATTTGCTACATATGGGTTTTACATGTAATTATACTATAAAATCAAGATCCATTACATACAACAGATGATTCGAGTTAATTACACTTCTCCAACAACTTCAATTTATACTTCTCACTTGAAAACACAAAAGATGAACAATTAAACACATTCTAAATTCGGATATTAAACTAAAATCTAATCTGTGTGCAGTTTTTTTTTTCACTTACAACCACCCCGCTTCCCAAATCCAATATATTTTGTTCAGTTTCGGCTGACTTTGGTAGGCATTTTCATAACCTCAGAAAATGAGGAGCTTTTTGCAGGCAATATATATATATATATATATATATATATATATATATATATATATATATATATATAGAGAGAGAGAGAGAGAGAGAGAGAGAGAGGGAGGGAGAGAGAGAGAGTCAGCGACAGAGAGAAAGTGAGAGATATGTGCTATATATTAGCTTAGATGTTATTATTCTATAAGGGTAGCAATATAATTCATAGATTTATAGCATAAAACAGACGATCCGTATAAATTACTTTTTCCAACTACTTCCATTAAAATTGTAGATTTCTTAAATGTTGCACAGAAATATTTCTGTAATTTGACTCTTTCTAACGTGCCAAACATGTTCGTTTTATTTTTTGGTGAATAACGATTTTTTATATAATCGTAATATACATCATCGCGGGTAACATAATAATAGAATAATAAATATTCGTCGATTCTGAACTTCCAGTAAAACTAAAATTCTGCAGATCATTCCCTGCAAGTGTTTTTCTTTTACGTTTGAGAAAATACCTACACATTTAAAATGTGTTTTAATATTAATCGAAAAATATAAAAACAAAAGAGATGTATAGTTAGAGATGTATAATATATCGGAATTGGAACTAATATGAGTTTCAGAATAATAAAAAAAATTATAACGGAATCGGTAATCGTATCGGAATCGGGAAAAGTAAGGGCATCGTAGTATCGCTATAAAAAAGTTACTAATTGTTCTCAAAATATTTGGAAAAGTCTCATCACGAATTAATATTAGAAACGTATTTCGTAAAATAAGCGATCATTGGAACGCAAGCGATATAGGTTATGGACAAGTTGGGCAAATCTATGTTTTATATGTTGGAGACCAAAGTAAACGTTCAATATTGGAATGACGCCATTAGTAAATAGATGTGATTGTCGGCGGCAAATACGCATCAGCGAGATGATAAGTGTTCATAAATCAGGATTTCGATAGTGCAATACGCGTTATTACTCGAAGCCAAAATCCTTATAAAAACACGAATGTTTTTTGTGTTTTCTGTTGCACATTGACGCTATCTTTCTGCGGGTATTGTTATCAGGATTTACAACTACAATGTACACAAATAATATATGTAGGAAGTTAGAAAGAAAAAATATACAGGTGAGCAATATAATAGACATTTTTTGTCTATTAGAAAGAATCTTACTATTGAGACTGCATGCAGAACCGTCAATATATCTTCCCCTCGCTCTCTCTATCTATCTCTCTTTATAAATATATTAATGGTTATATATTCAGTACCAATATTTAGATTCTCTCGAATAGACAAATCAATATATATATATATATATTGTGCTGTCACCCACTCACTCACACACACACACGCGCATGCCCGCGCGCAAATAAACGAACGTTTATTGATTTTAATTTCCCCGCGCATTTGCACTAAAATAAGTTCTTCCACCAACAACATTATTTCAAACACACCTTTACACTTTTCTCACAACAACAAAAGTAAAATGGACATATTTTTGGCGGACGTAGTTAAAGACAGTACCACATACCATAAGCGATCAATGAGAAAATTTAGAAGATTGTCTTTTCAACGCTTTTCCAAAAAACAAATACTAGCAGCAGCAATCGTGTGCTGGTACTGGTCGAAAAATAATTTAAACGCAACAAAAAGTATTTCTTCCTTGTTCTGCCTACCTTCTTCTTCTCTTCTCGGTCCGACGTGACACAAGAACATGCCTCTAGTTTTCATCTCATCGTCATTTTTAAAATCTGTCAAAACCATAATTACACACGCGACGCGGGCAGACAAATATCACACTTATGCAGACACGCACCCATTCCATACATTTTTTTTAATAAGAATTAATAATAACAGATTGTTTTTCTCATGGGACATTTGAATAAGGCGAACTTCCCAAGTTAAAACACTAACCTTGAAATAAGAATATTATTTTCACACAAGAATTTCACCGTGTAATCTTATTAATTTAACGAAGCGCTTTCATCTAACATGACCTTTAAATCTTAAAAATACCACAAATGATGTTTCACCTGCTTTGAATATTCCAATCATAATGATTTCTCAAGAATTCTTACCGATCGAGCCTTTGCTTTTTCATCTGTTATTTTTGTTGAAAAATAGAGGCGGTGGATTTGAAAAGAAGCAGGTCTCATTTTGATTTATTCCTTTTTTTATTATTTGGTTTTGAGCAGAGAAATTTAATTTCACTTAAACTTCTGTACAATATACTCTGCTGTTTACATCCCGTTTTTTTCTTGAGTGTCGTTCAGCGAACAATGAAAGATGTTGGATTAAACCGAGTGGATGGAATTCAATTACTAAAACGAAAACAACCTACCCTAATCAATTGAACACGTTAACTATTTTTTTCGCTGACAACCGCTTGCCTATACTACTTGAGCGGACCTCATTACAAAACAACAACAAAAATACTACTAACCCTAATATATATATATATATATATATATATATATATATATATATATATATATATTTATATATACTGTTTTTAAAAATAATAAATAAATAAAAATGTTATATACGCCCAAATTAAAAAGGGCGACTTTCTAAGTAAATAAAAAAAATGAGCTCCGAGGCGGAGCCAATATTAACCGCATGTATCGCTTGAAAAAAAAACAAAACAACAATAACAAAATCGATATATATATATATATATATATATATATTTATATATATATATATATATATATATATATATATATATATATATATATATATATATATATATATATATATATACTCATTTTCTTTACTTTCCTAATGTTCCATTCCGGTATATTTTACATTAGATTCACCAACTCAATTTTCTTAAAAGTGACGATTTTTATACTTTTTTGAGCATATGAGTGCAGTCACGATTGTACTAATATTACACGCATATGAACTGATTATAATTTAAAAATTAAAACAAAAAGTCTAAGATGAATGTACAAAATGTATGACGATATTTAAAATTTTCACCCAATTTTGATCCTTTAAAACTATTTAAAGACCCATAAGGGACGCTCAATATAAATTCAATCACTGTAGGCCACTAGTGCAGCTCTGCGACTTTTGCTTTCGGAGAAGGTAGAGTTTGAAATTAGGGAGACATACAGACACCCATATAGCTTTTATATATTAGATTATATTGACCCCAATATGTGGTGATGATTTAAAGACTTAAAAACAATGACTCGTTCGCCAACACCGAAATCGAAACCTAAACGTAAAATGTAAGATTTTACTTATTCTTTGACGTTAATGCTTGACTTATGAAGACATGTTTGCAATAAGGCTAAAAACTAAAACGCGAACCAATAGCTAATGTGTTACGCATGTATATTCCTTATGCCATATTTTGACCTTTAACTGGCATATTCCATTTCTTTCATTTTTTAACAAATTCTCAGAGATTTTTCGATGGAAAAAAAATTATAATTTTTTCCTTTGTTTGAATATCCTATAATTAATGTTTTATGTCTGTAGACCGAAACCTAAAAGAGGAGATGTGTATGCAATTTTTTAAACACACACACACACACACACACACACACACACACACACACACACATATATATATATATATATATATATATATATATATATATATATATATATATATATATATATGACACGATTTCTCGTGTTGAGGGGTTCAAATCGTTCGACTGGTATTAATCGTGACACCTTGCGCTAAAGATTCCCGAAGGGATTAAACACTAGTGTCTGTAGGATAGTAAAAAATAATTATGACAGCCCCTTTAAGAAATTGGTGTCTTATGGTTGAGCACTTTCAGTTAAAAGTCGGTCAATTTCGCTAATCGAGCCAGAGATGTCTCGTGTTGGGGGGTTGAAATCGTTCAACTGCTATTCAACGTGACATCCTGCACTGAAGATCCCCGAAAGGATGAAACACTAGTGTATGTAGGTATTTAATTATTATAGTAAAACAACCAAATACTATATATATATTTATATATATATATATATATATATATATATATATATATATATATATATATATATGCGTATACATAGATATATATAGAGAAAAGTTGTGGGTTTAATATATAATTTGTGAGAAAATATTACGCTTGTATAAATGATGAAAATGTACACAATTTCTTGTTTTTTTTGTTTTGTTTTGTTTTTTTACACAGTGATCACCACTTATCAACGCCCGGAAGCCACTCAGGGATAAGGTTTGTTTTCGATATACAAGAAGCGAAATATCTTATCGACGAAATAAACAGATAAGAGGTGAGTCATTGTATTCAGAAAGCAATAAATCGTGTGTATTTCAGTACGTAATCCCGTTGTATGTTGTGTCTGATGACTAGCAAATTTAAATATATTCTAACGAAAAAATGTTTTAGCTTGTCTAAATGGTTAAGAAACAATTGTTACACTAGTAAATAAACCTTATAATAAATATGTATATTAGATATTGTTTCTTGGTTATTGGAAATGTATGATATATGTATATGTTTGCGTGTGTATATATACATGTTTATATATATTATACAAGAAACTTAGATGCGTCTAACAATGCGCACTCACCATGCACATCTCATCTGATATTTTCCTGAAACTTGTTATACTATACCATCACTGTCACTATCATATAAATACAAGTTATACATAGTTATATATATATATATATATATATATATATATATATATATATATATATATATATTATATTTTTTTTTGGAATATTGTTCATTTAAATGTATACCGTTTTCGTTTAACTGATGAGTTAGTGGGAATCAGGAATTTTTTATGAACACATAAAATCAAATAATTGCCATTCCATTCACAATAGAGCTGTAACGAAGAAATCCAAGATGATATAAACAAACTTTACAAAAAAGAGAAAAATGTAAGTCTTTGAATTTCAACCAGTTTTGTATTATATATATATATATATATATATGTATATATATATATATATATATATATATATATTTACCAGTGGTGAAAAAACCGGACTAGAGTGCTCAATGTGTAGTCAGCGCAGTATATAGGAAATTTATTACTGTGAGTCAAGAATGAGTTTACAAATTGTTTCAGATAGAGGAAAATCCTCAAAGAGAGGAAAAAATCCAACTAGCATCGTCAGAATTCATAGATGGACAAAGTTATAAAGTCAAATAAGAATGGAAAAATCGTAGATAAAGGGGAGTTAGAAAAGAAGGGGGAGTTGTAGGGAGAGGACGTTGGAGTTTTAAGTAGTAGGAGTGTATTAAATAAGACAGGGTTTATAATTAAATATTAATTATGTGTAAATTCTTATATACGTTTTTTTAACGGTTTAAACTTAAAAGACGCTACTTTTATTGATAACGGCATAAGTAACAGTTAATTTAAAGGATCACCATGGCAACAGGTTGGAGAGTTAATGTTAGTGAAGGAACGGGTTGAAAATGGGGGTTTAAAGTGATTTAGCCGGGCGGGGAGAGATTGAAAGATATTTATTGTTTATAAAAGAAATGGAAAAATAAGTTAATGAATTATACTTTACAGGTTTATTTTGATAGTATAATGATATATATATAATTAAATATAATATATATATAAATAAATTAGCCGGGCAGGTAGAAATTATACGTTACAGGTTTATTTTAATAAAATAAAATAAAATAGGTGAAAGCTTAAGTAAGTAACTTAAATAAAATTATTTATAAAATATTTTTCAATTTCCCCCCCTCCCAGCTTATTTATATTTATATATATATGTATATACATATATATATATATATGTTTGTATATGTTTATATATGTATATGTATGTGTAAGTGTGTGTATCTGGATGTATGTGTATTTACATACATATTTATATATGTATATATGCGTGTATTTTTACGTATCTGTGTATGTGTGCATATATATATGTGTTTGTGTATGTGTATGTATGTTTATATATTATGTTAAGAGTTAATATATTAAAGGTTGTCGCATAGTATTCTAAAATGGTGTAAATTTGAAGAGGGTGATTATTTATTGGAACGGCTCAACACGAACTTTTTTATATAAGATTTGATAGCTATCATGTTGTATACAACCCGTAAGCAGACCAGGAGAACAATGTTCCACAAGTGGGTAGTTCTTGGACAGAAGCTGAATTTAGAATCATGCACAGATAAAGAGTGTGAAAAAAAACATTTATAGTGGTTGTAGCTAGTCGGGTTTTTGTGAAGTTTTGCAATGAGTTAACCATAGATTGGAGATCAGTAGAGCAATTGCGATGAAAATAACCAGGGGCAGAGAAAAGTAATATCCAATCGGTTCAATTTCTGCTATGACAGAGCATAATTCTAGTGTTTGTCAATACATTTGCTTTTTTTGTAGTCATAGAAAATATTCTCCAGCTTATTAGCGACAGTTCTAGTGATTACCTGTTCCATCCAATTAAAAAGAACGGCTTCTTTACTCATTTAAATAAAGAGGTTTTCATTTATTTTGAAAATCTCACCCAACTGACGTTTAATATGAATCCATTTCTCATAGTCCGCTTGCTGAAGCTTTTGTGTGATGGCTAATTTGTGTGGATCGAAGTAGACTTAGTCATGTAAGGTGCATCTTATAAAGCAACACTTATTCCAAGGTCGGCAGAATGATTTTGCTCAGATAAATCGTAATCCTTTGAAGAGATTCTCAAGTGCGCTCAAATTATGTGAGGTTTTCTATGTTCCTGGTGCCACAGGAGGCTTTTTACTGATTTATGCCTTCTGTTCAGAATCTTGTCTCTTTTGAAAACTTTCTGATGTCGAGTTAAATCAAAATGCCGACGAAACTTGCTTTGGACATGCATTACTCACTTGTTTTGTTTTTTTTTTTGCTTTTTTTGCACGTAACTTTCCTACATAAGGGTTTTATAATGTTTATATGAAAACTTTAATCTAAAATAAGCAGAATAATGTATCATATTTATATGAATAAAGTAGCCGCAGAAATTCACCTCTGGAAAAAAAAATTCGTAGGTTTGCAACAACAGATGCCGCATACAAATTCAGTACATCGACGCATATAGCAACTATCTTTCGAACATAATTTTAGAAACATTAGCCATAGTAACACCATAATACATTGCGTCCACCAAGCAGCAATTGTTGAATATCAGTAATATCCAGTGTGAATATGCCTGAAAATGGTTGGAGGTTATATCAGCCGAAACGTAAGAATAACAACCAAGCTCGAGATGATAGCTTGAACGATCAAAATAGTACAAAAGTTGGAGGTAAATATTTGACTTGATCATAATCTCTCAATTGGCAAACATTCAGAAAGAATGTGTGACCTGATGCTTGTCCACTTTTACAGAGAGTTTATGTTTTGCCCTTCTTTTGACCCTTAAATGTTCCACAATAAACATTCTGCCGTCCAATACTGATGCTTTTTCCCCATTTCTCTGCTTCATTGAATTCTTAATCATGCGCAGAAAACAAATTGAATCCATTCATTGCACAACCTTTTCCCAAGTCTCAAATTCCTTCCGCTCCAATCCCAAAAGGTCAGTGTCGTTTTTGAGAAGACTCTTAATTTCAATATGACACAGGTTTTCCGTGTTTAACTCTCGTGGGGTATTGCTATAATATAGCATGGAAACATGCAATAGTCAGACGAATATTCACGAGGATGAAATGCCAAAAAATATGTATAACGCACTTGCTATTAGGACAACATAACCACTATTTTAGCAGATTCTATATGTCATAATACATATGCAGCTAGCGCCAAATCAGCGTTGCAGATATACATGAAAAGAAACCATATATTTTGTTTGTTACATAATCTCGGCATGATATATAATTGTTAGAGGAAACTGTACATATACTCCTCTTAAAATACTTAGCCATAGATGTTATCGGGATGAATTGCGTGATTTTGATTTCGGATGTTTTCGTGTGTTTGTTCGAGTGGCCATGCGTCTGATAATGCGATAACATTTCTTGTTATTTTGAATTGTTCTTTCTATTTATTTCTGTTTAGTTTTTTGTCTTGTTTCTTTATTACACAATTGTCTTGTGCCGTTGTTTTATATATTTTATTTTTATAATAAGTTATCTTTTTGAACAATAGCCGTTCGTTTATTTTTAACATTTAGGTAATATCCCCGACTGTGGCCTACGCCCTGCTTAATCTGTTACTTATATGCACACGCATTTTAGTATTCAACATTAACTGTAACTAATAATTATCTTTCTGCATTTCTACTGTCCATTTGTCGATATACACAAAAATAAATTGTAAGTCTACTGTTGATATTTAAACAAAATAACATACTATTTTTTATGAGTAACACCTTAAAAATACAAAAATGTTTTTCTACATGATTTCCTAAGCACCGTTACACAATTACTACACGACTAATTCATACTTAGTAATTTTATCGTTAAGTATTAAAAAAACTATATATGCATATATTGGATTCTTAATCCGGCAGGGGGATGTGATGCGTCTAGTGTATTAGGTATAAGCTAATGCTTAGTTCATGCTTGCATGCCTTCTCGTTTCCAGCTAACACCGCTAGCTAACCTTGTGGTAAAAAGGGAACAGTTATGCATAAGTCTTTCCTGCCAGCACATAGCCTCTCCATCAGCAAGACTCCTACAGTGCCTCCACGTTGGCCACACACGGTAACTGGGTGCCTTGCAAAACTTGTAGGAGATCTCGGAGAAGTAGGGGACCCCAGAGGCTGTACGTTATGGGTCACCGATGTGTTGACATGGCATGCCACAATACCAACCTCTTCCCCACTCTCATGTAGGTGCCCTTGGTTGGGCGAAGACTAGGGGAAGCAACCCCAAAACCAAACACCACTGACTTAAGTGCACAGTAAAAGGCGAAGAGATGGGAACTCTGGCTTCCAATTCTACTGCTGCCTTGCAGTTTTCCTTAAAGACCTATGGAACTTAATCCAGAAAGAAAATTTGTAGGAGCAGTAACGATATAGCGACTGTTTACCTCGCTGGAATAATTTTCGGTCCGAAGCTGCAACCTCTTCTGCTGCCAGTCGTCGCGGGTTCGCTCCACTGGAGGTTCAGAGGGTGTCTATCTGATGGGCAACAGATACTGCACCAAAACAACGCAAGCAAGTTTGGAGCCAAGGAGGAAGTCGTTAGGTGATGAAGTCAAACTACACCAACACCGAGGATAAAGCATTGAGTCCCCAACTAGTCATCGTCAAAACTGACGGAGTGCATGATATATATATATATATATATATATATATATATATATATATATATATATATAAGTAGGTTGTAGTTTGCTTGAAGCATTGTTGAAGAAAATTATAAGGTAAAATTAAAAGCCAAGAACAATGCGAGATTTTTTTTATATAGAGTAAAATTAAATGCAAACAAAAGGAATAAAGTTCTTTTTGTTGTTGTTCGTTTTTTTCTTTTTCACACAAATGTTAACTCTAAACAACAGTAATTTTTTTTCTGTTGTATTCAATGGTGATATAAATCTCAATATATTTCAGACTTATTAGTCCATTTTCAAGAGAAGACAGCGGAAGAGTGTTCAAAATTGGAAAAGTAGCCGCAGAGTTTGCCACGTGATACCGCAAAATTTCATGGCAGGTTATCAACTAAGCTCCAATATATTGGTCCCATGTAAAATATTTAGAACAAATACGATTTAGCTACAAACACCGTCAACAATATTCCTTACTCTCTGTCAATGAATAAACTAAACATAAATTCCACGAACAGAGTGTATTTAATGGAACTGCCGCATACACAGCTGTATCATGCCAGGCTATAACTTTGTCCTTTTCCACTGGTATGCAGCCATTACTTCTTTTAACCTGTCCTATTAAATAGCAAGACATTATTTTCAACTATTACTGATCAACATAGTGTTCTCTTTATCTACATAACACTTTATTGCTATACTTGAGTGCCCTACCGATTTTATGAGTTATGACTGTGTAGTTTATATAGGAGATGCCATCAATAAATAAACGGACATTTTTGGTCAACCATTTTAAATTGTCATAGACACTTTAAAATTCGGTATGATATGGGTACATATCTTTTGATATGACTGGCAATGTTTTTTTTTATAATTGCAGGTATAAATAAATACCTACAAAATGGATTGGAATACACAATACTACACCCTGACTGTCAAAGCTGGTGTTTTATGAGAAGACGTAAATAAATCATGAGAAATGGTTTTCGGCTGTTTAGTAATATTTATGATTTTGATAATTCTAGAAAAAAAACAGCTTTCTAATCTTGATTTCAGGTTCTATCAGATAAGGTGAGGTCTAATTTCTTTGTGAAAAAGTAAATATCTATAATTTCAAAAAAAAATATTTATTCTTCCTACTATTGGAAACCAATCTGTTATAT
>NC_136512.1:77380733-77395733 GCF_053919585.1 Euprymna scolopes | reverse complement strand
GTTTTGGTTAATTCTTGTAGATCCTTATAAACCCCTATAAAGTTATATCATTTTTCTGATAATATTTTCCGAATTCCCATTAGCAATAATCTTACCCGTGGATGCAGACTTGTTTTTGTAATTGCTCCAAGATATACCATTTTTTGGATCATCAAACTTTTCATCACGATATAAATATCTACCTTGACGGGAGTGAAAATTAACAATCGTTTGAATACAACTGCCAGAATACCCGTGGGACCATTATTGAAATATTGTCCATCGAATTACATGATTTTACCAATATTTTAAGGATTATATCCGTGTTATATTATATGTATGACGAAAAGTACAAATATCTACAGCAAAAACCTTAACTTTCTTTACAGATCTGTACTTTTTTAGAATCCTGAAAACTAGCAGCTTCCTCGCCTTCCTGAATCACACCCGTACGATTCCACTGTAGATTGTTTAATCTTCTTCATTATTCTGATAATATAATAATTTTTTTTTTATTATAATTGAGAATTATAATCTAACATTTTATAATTAATCTCTTACTAATTATGTGATCAAAACACGTTAGTGTTTGATAACTGTCAGTGTTACTCATTAAGAACTGCCTGAAAGTTTCACCGCTCACTAATTTTGCGAGCAGATTTTAAACAATCTTTACAATCAATAGTCACCTTCTCAGCTATATTTCGAAAATAATTTTTCGTTCAGTAAAACAAAAGTTATAATAAAGTTACTATGTTCGAAATCTTAGATATCTGTAAGGAATGGGGGGGGCGTTTTTTTATAATATCTCTTGGTTACCAAAGCAACTAAATATGTTATGTTTCTTTTAATCGGCTGGAAACTGCGGGGATGATGATATAACATAATATAAAAAACAACTGTCGCTTATTATTAACCAGTGTCTCGATCTGTCGCTCAGATGTACTGTGGTTAATAAGTCACAGATTACAAGTAAAGCTCTAGAAATTATGATACTATACAAAGTAATATGGTTTAGATTTTTACTTGTTAGATATGGAACAGAAAGACAAGATATTCTAGTAAAAAATATAATACATGTGGTACTTCAAATATTGCAGTCTTAATTAGCACATAATTATGTAATGTTAAATGTAATTTCAAAAAGTTTTTATTCTGTAATATTTTAAATTAATATTTTTTTATTAAAATGTCTAGATATTATCTTTTCCAGTTTAACATTGACTCTTTTTATTTTTCCTTATTTAAATCTTTATTATACTACTTTTTATGCCCGCAATTTCCTATGAAATACACACACATGTCTATCTATCTATCGATCTCTCTGTCTGTCTGTCTCTCTCTCTCTCTCTATATATATATATATATAAGTATATATATATATATATATGTATATATATATATATATATATATATATATATATATATATTGTGTTAGGACGATTAATTGGAATCGGAAAATGTGTGGGTATCGGAATCGGTATCGGAGTCGGAAAAATGGATGCCTATTTTTCCATGCTAAGACGATTCTTACAATTGTCTTTTTCATTTTATTTTGTTTAAATTAAGAGACCCATTGCTAGTAATAACGATAAAATAATGAATCTTTATTGTCTTTAAAATACCAGTAAATCTGAAACCGAATGATCACTCTCCACAATGTATGTTTACGTTTAAGAAAACATCTGCCTATTTTACATTTTTACGAAAATCGAGGGAAATAACAACATCATAATCAAATAAACAGAGATTTACAAAGAATAAAAGACATAATCAGTTATTGTACAGGAATAAGGGATTTTCACAAAATCCAGAATTGTATCAAAATATTGGAATCGTTCCATCACTTATATATATATATATATATATATATATATATATATATATATATATATATATATATATATATAAAATGGGTTAAGCAATTCCAACGAAAGAAAGATGTATATTTAAATAAGGGAGTAGTCACCAACAATGTGTATTTTTAACATTATTTTATTATTCCGTGTCTTGGTTTTTCATTGAGAATTATGTTTGGATCATTGTAATAATGTGTTTAAGTCATTGAAATCGTTTTTACGCGCTTTTCAGACGTTCTGTGAAGCGTCCTCGTCATAAATTATTTTCAAATGTGTTGGAGATGTAAAAATGGCAATTGTCGTAGTTCATTTGAAATGTTTCCAAGAGGTGGAGGCTTGTAAGCGTTTATTATTCATTGGCATGTTCAATTTTTATTACTCTTTTATTGGGCTTGTCGGGCCGCTGACCTGGCTGTAGTCACTCTCTATTTCTGCTAGTGTTTTTTTTTTTCTTTTCCCTTAGGGTGGGGTAGTGTGTGTGTGTGTATGTGTGTGTTTGTGTGTGTGCGTGTGTGTGCGTGTGTATGCGTGTGTGTGCGTGTGTATGCGTGTGTGTTTGCTTTTATTGGTTTGAGATTGTGTATACTCTTTTATAGTATTATGAGGTTATTTGCTTCCTTAGGAAGATGACTGTTATCCGAGGTCGTTACTAATGTGTATGTGGGAGGAGGGGGCCAGCTCTTCTAAAATAAGGGTAGGGGTGCTTTCATTCTATTTTTATTTTTTGGATTCTTGGATTTGAGTATTGTGATTTTTCGTTTTAGTCTTTTCGGGTATTCCTTATATTATGTTTGTTTAGAAAGAAGTGTGTATTTAAAATATGTATAGGGGATTTTTTAATGTTTCTATTTATTTGTCTCCCCATGTGGGTATGGCCAGACCTAGGATCGGTTCCTAGTGTGGGGAAGATTTTGTTCCCCAGAGGGGGAGAGGCAATTGGAGGGGGCATAGGTATGGGAGGGGGATGATAGAAGGGATGATAGTTGTTTCAGTCATGAGGGGGTTCTTCTCCACTGACTGAGGCGGGGGCGAGGTGTTGGAACAGATCTTATACTATGGTTCTGGGTGTGTCCTAGTGTTGTTGGTTCGAGGTTAAGTAGGGTTGGTATTGTTCAGTGTGTTGTATTAGAGATAGGTGTGTTATGTCTGTGTGTGATTTTTCTCTTTTTTTTATTTTTCTTCCTTTGAAGATTGTAATGCTGGGTATGGGGCAGCCAAACCAGCTGCCAACATTGCCCCGCTTTTTTATTGAAACCAACCGAGAGGTCTTTTTAGTATCCCCGCTGTTCCCTTAAGTGCAATTGTCTGAATCTCTTTTGCACTTGGTTCACCAGGAATATTAGTTAGGTAGGACTTCAGGTTCTTCTTCATAAGTCCTGTGGCACCTATGATAACTGGTATGATCGATATCCCCTTTAGGTTCCAGTTTCTTTTCATATCATACATGAGACCTTGGTATTTGGTCTGTTTCTCTCTTTAAGCTCTGTTAAGACCACCATCATTAGGAACACTCACTTCAATCAAGGTTGCAACTCTCTCTGACTTATTCCATATAACTATGTCAGGTTTCACAGCAGCATTTTCAAGGTAGGTGGCTGTAGGGATTACATGGTCGTAATATATGGTATATAAATCATTTCCAACTGTTTTTTTTCAGGTTGATGTTCCCAGGATGTGCTGCTACACTGGATGTTTAATTTTTTACAGATGATCCAGTGGGGGTACTTGCATACTCCATCATGTCTCGCTGTATAGTAGCCGTCCCCTAGAAGAACTTTGCAACTTGATATCAGATAACCAACACTTTCCAATTCTGTGTGGCAGAATCTGCATTTATTGTCATTACTGATCCCTGCCATCTTCTTGAATGCATTGGTCATCAATCCCTGGTCTTGGGCAGCCATTATGACCCTTTCCTGATCGTGGTGAAGGGATCCTCTTTTGAGCCAGTCCAAAGAATCTTCTTTATCTATGTATTCTCGAGAAAGTTCCCCCAGAAAATACTTTGCACGCTGATGTTGTTCCCATTCTTTAAGGTTCATCTGTTGAACGGTCTCGGTATATTTCTGCCGGCTCTTTCTTGCTATTTATGTGGCACACTTGTTTGGTGTTTCGTCCTCATCTGAGAGACAACTCTGACCAAAATGTTTGGCCAGCTGGGTAACTGATGTTGTTCTGCTGGCTCTTGTCTCTTGATGTTCATATACTATTGAGAGGGTGTCATTCTGGGAGCTTCTCAGATACTGACCGGTGCTCACAATAGTTGCCCTATGTTGATGATTAATCTCTGAGAGTCTCAGACCTCCTTCTCCCCTGGGCACATACAGCCTTGGTAGACACTGATTTCTATATATTATTTTGTGAAGCGTTAGTAGCTTCCGTGTCTTTACATCTAGCCGGTTGATGTATTTTTGTGGCCAGTCAATGATACCAAAGCTGTATGTTATTACTGGCATTACAAGCTGGTTTATGGCAGTAATTTTATTTTCATTGGTAAGCTGGGTTTTGCATATTTTCCTCACCCGGCGTACATATTCTTTACTAATCTTCTCCCTCATCTTGGCATGTTGTATGTTCTCGTTTTCCTCAATGCCAAGGTACTTGTAAGGCTCATGCTCTTCTAGATCCCTGATGTCGATGTTTTCATTAAGCTGCATATTTTCTGTGTGGGTCTTCTTCCCAGCTCTGAGTGTACATTTGGCACATTTATCCAGGCCAAACTTCATTCCGATGTCACTGGAGAATGTGTGTACTACTTGCAGAAGGTGGTGCAGATCGGTGTCAGAGCTAGCATACAGCTTTAGGTCATCCATGAAGAGCAGATGGTTTATTCTCTTGCTTGGATCTCGATGGCGTCCCTGACTCAAATTGTAGGCGCTCTGATTTTTATTCAGGAGCTTGCTTAGTGGGTCTATTGCCATACAGAAGAGTAAGGGAGATAAGCTATCACCTCGGAATATTCCCCTTTTGATTTTTACTTCAGGGATGATGGTTTTTCCTCCATTGTGATTTAATGATATTGTAGTTTTCCACATCTGAAGGTGAGCAGCCATTGTTTTTCTAATTACCGGGTGGACTTTGTATAACTCAAAGCACCAAAGTAGCCTTGAGTGTGGCACACTGTCAAATGTCTTCTGGTAATCAATCCATGCCATGCTCAGGTTTTTGTGTCTCTTCCTACAGTCTTCTAGGACGGTTTTGTTGATTAATAGCTGGTCTTTGGTACCGAGGCATTTTCTTCTGCACCTTGTCTGCTCTTTTGCAAGGTAGGTCCCAGAAGATAGATGGTCATATATACCATCGGCTATCAGACCAGTGAAACGCTTGTAGGTAGTTGTAAGGCAGCATATTGGCCTGTATTTATTTGGCCGTGGTGTCTCCTTGGTCTTGGGTATGAGGCTGGTGTCCCCCTCTGTCAGCCAGGGTGGTGTTGCTTCTTCATCTCTTAGCATCCTACTGAAGCAATCACTGTAGTGGGGGTGGAGTGCAGTCAATTGCTTAAGCCAAACGTTTTGGACATTGTCGATGCCAGGTGCTTTGTGGTTGGATAATTGTGCCAGTTTTCTTGTTATCATACCAGGAGTTATGACTGGTTCTGGCATCTGAGGCTTGGTTTCATTGAGCCTAATAATATCTTCAATCCACTAGGCCTCTTGATTATATTTACCTTCTGTTTCAAATAGAGGTCTCCAGTAGTTTTCCAGGGCTTCCTCTGCAGGTGGACTATCTACAGTAATGGTGTCCCTTATCAGCTGCCTGTAAAAAGTCCTTTGGTTTGTTTTAAACTGCCTATTTTGAATCTGGGAGTTGATCTTGTTCTCCTTGTTTTTAATGTGATTGTATGCGCGCACATGTGTGTGGCTTAATGTGTGTGTTCTGATTTATGCGTGGGTGTGTATGTGTATAGATGTGCATGCGAGGGTACCTTGCATTTCATGTTTTTGTGTGATGATATTAGGCTCCGTTCGGTTAAGGAGTTAATCGTGTGATGAAGTGTTTTTTTCCTGTGTAAGTAAATAAAAAAAAATTGTCTGTTTGGAAGATTGGCATTATTTTGAAGCTGTTTCCACTGCATGTGTGTACGTGTTTTGAAACATAGAGGTGTCTGTTATCTGCAATTTTGATGTTGCTCTTATGTAAGGCCACTCTATTGCTGAAATACTTGATGGCGCCTATGTAGGAGGTGTTGCATGTTGTGCATCATAGTGCATATACTAAATTTCTGGAGGTGCAATTCTCTTAAAATAATGTAGAAATATACATAAACACCAAAAACACAAATACACCCACACTCACAAAGAAACACACACACACACACACACACACACACACACACACACACACACACATATATATATATATATATATATATATATATATATATATATATATATATTATAAACTCCTATGTAAACGATGCGCCAGGACTAGGACCTGAAATTAAATAGTATTTAAAGGTTTAAAAATATATTAACGATAATTTTTCGATGGAAATTATAGTTGCCAAGGAAACCAGAGATTGTTTTCCCTCTTTGTCAGAAGCTACTTGCTAGGACTAAAAAAAATAATTAAAGGAAAGGAGAGACATGCGTTTGCCGAAAGTAAACTTGATATCTACTTTCTACTTCCCTTCATATATATATATATATATATATATATATATATATATATATATATATATATATGCGTGTGTGTGTGTGTGCGTGTGTGTGTATTTATGTGTATGGCAGGCCATGTTATATGCTACTGGTACAATTTAGCCCAGTACTACCTGCCTCATGGTCGGGTCACCGGCGACTAACTGGTTCCCCACCAGACTTTTTTGGGGAGGAGGGTTGCTAGTCTCCCTGAAGAATAAAAACAAGACCGTCCAAATGGCGAATGGACCCTTTTTCGGAATCAACGGCCAACTAGCACCATTTGTGTTTGTGGGCATGTATGTGTATATTGGTGTGGAGAGGGCTCCCGTAAGCCCTGGTGAAGGCAACGTTTCTAGGAGAAGCACATCTCTGATTTTAAAAACCATAAAGCGGGAGACCAGTAGCCGCATTTAGCTGGTCTGCAGTTTAATTTGTTGCTGGTTATCTTGCTCTTGCTTGTTGCTGGATCTCAACATTTGGAACCGAGAGAGAGAGACTTAGTTGTCGTACAAGCTAAGACTCTGTAACATCATCTGTGTATAGATACTCCCTCATGCATGTGTCTATTAAAATGGTCCTGTGGCGATGGAAGTTATTTTGGGGCTCATGGATTTTAAGTGTAATAGAGACTGGCACTCGTCTGACAAGACATTGCATTCATATACATATATATATATATATATATATATATAGAGAGAGAGAGAGAGAGAGAGAGAGAGAGAGACAGACAGAGAGACAGAGAGATTTATAAATACATAGAAACGTAGATAGGTAGTATTTACGATAAATAAATATATAGTATAATATATGCAGCGATGTGAAAAAAGAGATAAAGTCAAAACATTCGGAAAAAAGAAGGCGCAAACGAATTCAATAGAAAGTAATAGATTGCAAATTTAAATAAAACGATAGTAATATAAAGAAAGGTGTGGGTGAGAGTGGCAAGGAAAGAAAGATGGAAATATCGAATGTGAGAACGAGTTATAGAAGGAGTAATAAGAAGGAGGTAATCACATTATCGATTGAGTGTATTACTTTAATATCTCTGAACTATGTAGAATATAACTTTTAATTGAATTTCATATTCCATTTTCCCGAACGCACTGTTCTCTGGAGATTTGCAAATGGAAGATTATTGTATTTCAGATTTTATTGCTGTTTGTAGGTAATTAATATTTATTTTTGCCACTTGAAAAATAATTATTCAGCACACTTCACATAAGAAACAGCATATATTGCAATAAATATACAAAAAAATTCATCGTGTATTGCTCAAAAGCTTACAGTATATTTCAAGTTAGAAAGTTCAAAAGAAGAAAAGAAAACTGAAGTTGTTTTAGCACTCGTATGGGTAACACTTTGCGAATACAATTCGCTGTATCATTGCAACGTATTTATAAAATTTCAACCAGTGTATTTAATCATTCTGGAAAATACTTTTGTGTTTTTTTTTATTATCGAGCGAATTTATATAAAAAAAAATGCAGAATGTGAGGGGTGGTACGAGTATTTACATAATCAAACAACGTCACAACTCACAGTAGCAGTTGTTCGGATATGGAAAGTAAGATAGGTGGGGGGTAACCTACAACAGATAGTCTCGACGAAATATTTATCTACAGACTGGAAATTTGATATAGGGTAGAAGTTGAAAAAACGGTACTTGTGTGGATTTCTCAACTGCTTTACGACTGCGCAAAGGAATTGGCGTTTCATTTAATAATTACGGTATGTTTATAATAAATGTTATGGCGGTTTGCTAGCATATATATATATATATATATATATATATATATACTTACATTTTATATATATATATATGTAATTATATATATATGCATATATATATATATATAATTACATGTTATATTTAATTCTATCACCATTTAATTTTTTCTCTTCTTCTTCACTGATTTTTCTTAATTACATTATGTCTCGACAGTCGCGTCAAACGCATATCTCATTTTTCTATCTCATATATTAATATTATTGGAATTTTTCTCCTTTTCCTCGTACATATTTGTGAATTATTCCACAGATTTCGGCTTTTGGATTATGTTGGACCATATTCCAATTACATGATTTCCTTGGATTTTTCTTGTACGAATGGAAATTTAATTACCATTCTTGGAATCATATTTTGGATTTTACCGTCATTGGATAATTTACCTTTCACCAGACAATCCATTCAAGTGTTATCACCTTTTTCTTCACCATATTCCCTCAGCTTCACTTTTTGTTACCAAGTAAGATCTTTGACTTACTTGCAGTTTCATCAAATACTTTTGTATGCAACATCCGATCTCGCATTTTTTAAATTCCTACCCTCTGCTGAGAAGGAAATTATTTCTTCGAAACTCCGCGGATTAAGGGATATCCACTTATCAGGTGGCTCCCTTTTCAAATTAAATATGTTTTTAACTCTTTTTCAAAGTGTTTTTTAACATATTGTATTAACTGTTTGCTCTTATATATATATATATATATATATATATATATATATATATATATATATATATATACAGTCCTGGTCAAAATAATAAGACAACTTAAGAAAGTAAGCGTTTACGCATATTATCGAATTTTTAATCAAACAAATGGTTGAAACCAGTGCCAAAAGGGAAAATATGATGAAAAAAATGAAATTGCTTCATTCAAAACCTTAACTATGATCTAATAATTATTTAAAAAAAAAACATTTTCACCTGATCAAAATGATAAGATCACTGATAATTTATCTAACAAAAGGCAATTATCAATTACTAAACAGGGTCTCAGTATTTAGCATAGCCTCCATTATTACGAGTGCTTACAAAATTCTCTTCGGCATGCTTGCGACTAAGTTTTTTATCAGTTGCGAAGGAATTTTATCCCATGCACTGAAAACTGAATCACAACGTTCCTTTATCGAATCATACTGGGTTCCATCCTTGAACACTTCTTTTGCCATCCATCCTCAAAGATTTTCAATGAGATAGAGGTCCGGAGAACATGCTGGATGATCTAACAATTCTAAATCATTTGAAAAAAAGTATTCTCGTGCTTGTCGAAAAGAGTGTATCGCAGCGTTGTCCTTCTGGAAAAATCCAATTTCTTCCACACAGACGTGGACCTTCACGTACTTCAATGCACTTCAATCATGTCTACCAGCCTTTCACTACTTGCAAATTTAGGGTCCCAGCTGAGGAGAAAGCACCCCAGATCATTAAAGACCCTCCTCCACTATGCCGAGTTGAAAAAGTCTCTTTGGGCAAATTTTTATCATGTCAATAGTGTTGAAATCCATCTGGACCATCTAGATTAAACTTTTTCTCATCGGAGGAAATTTCATTTTCCCACTTCTCTCCATTCCAAGTCGGTTAATGTTGTGCTGTTCAAGAAGACGTGGTTTCTGCAGTCGCTTTAAATGATTGAACCCCTTCTGGTGGTTTTTGAACTACATTCTGCTTCTGTTTGGTTTTTCAATCGAATTGAGCTCATACTGGAGTTTTTTTTTTAACTTCTTCTGATACGGCTACCAGTGATGTTTTTTTTTTTTTTGGTCGACCTGGTCTCTTTTTGTGCCAAGATTGATCTGGATTTCTTAAAAAAAATTGTGACGACCGTTTTGCTACGACTCACTTCGTTTGCAATGGATCTATGGGAGAGTCCACCCCTATTCAGCTCAAAGAGCCTTCCTTTCTCAAACTCTGATAGTGTTTTCCCTTTTGTCATTTATAATTTAGTAAGATTTTTTTATCCACTAACATAGTGCTTTTAGTAACATAGAAAGCTGTTTGTATTCATTTTTTCAAAACTAGCCGATTTTATTAAAGTGGTCTTATCATTTTGACCAGGTGAAAATGTTTGTTTTTTAAAAAAATAATTATTAGATAAGGGTTAAGGTTTCAAATGAAGCAGATTTCATTTTTTTCCATCATATTTTCCCTTTTGGCGATGGTTTCAACCATTTGTTTTATTAAAATTCGATATTATGCGCAAACGCTTACTTTCTTAAGTTATCTTATGATTTAGAGCAGGACTATATATATATATATATATATATATATATATATATATATATATATATATATATATATATATATATATATATATAAAGCCACCAGTTTATAATCGCCTAATGTGTAAACAGTGGTCCGAACAACACAAATTATTCGGCTTTTCCATCCTTATCCCTGTTTTCTTTTTGCACTTGTCTAAGACAATATATCATCTGAGTTTTCAATCTCACTCTTAACTCTTCGATCGATTTCTGAATTTCAGAGGTGTGTGCCCATTCACCATTAAGTGTTGTCCATCCATCATTTCTCTTCTTGTTTCCGGTCAACCACGGGACTATCATTTTCTCGGGCTTCTTGCCGACTCCCTTTCTTCTCCCCTTCAAACCATGAAGAATTCTTTCGTCCAACATCGACGCCGTATCGTAAGCGTTTTGGATGCCCGGCGTTAATCGTCCACGGAATTCCTTGCAAAACATGACAGGTGCCATATGCGAAGGAAGGGAAACATCAATGCCGTCCGACATTTATACGTTTTCACGCTGGGATCCATTAGTTCTCCCTCCGTCGCCACACACACGTTCCCTTTCAAACGAAGCTTTCAGGTACTCAACACCCGCTTAAGTGTTTGCCTCGCCAAACGTTGGCTTCTTTTAAAACTTAGCATTACTTGTTTGACAAACCGGAAAAAAGAAACGCAATTTTTTCAAATCTTATAAAAAAAGCAATATGATCATTATGAAAATGTAGTATACAGATGTAACAGAAACAACGGCGCATATCTTGCAATTATTGCACACTATTCGCACTAATGATAACACCCTCTTTGTTAAACATGTTTTATTACTAACTTTGCTTCAATAAACGTCCGTTTCTTTATGACCTTGTCATATACTAATATGCCGCCCAGCGTTGCCCGGTCCTAAAATAAGCACATTATATGTTAAATCATAACAAAACAGAGAAATGTGCATACGAGTATTATGTTTTTTTCTTAACAATTCATATGTTCTAAGTAAAAAAAAAAGTTATATATTTATATATAAGTGTGTATATATATATATATATATATATATATATACATATAAGATACGTGTTGAATTGGACATTTTTAAGCCAAATAGCTGCAACGCGAATTTTTTTTTTTTACCTTTCTAAAAAACATTGGATGAACTACTCAGATTTTTCAAACCACGTGCAACCACGTGTTATTATCAGGCAACATATAAATCCGCAGCTAACATCGCGTGGACTCAGACTCAATTCACTTTCTTCCACTCGACATCATGGCGAAGAATAAGACATATATATATATATATATATATATATATATATATATATATATATGTATATGTGTGTGTATATATATATATATCTTTATACATATATGTTTAAAATGAGTCTATCTACGTAATATATCTCTCTCTTTGAAAATAAACATTCGTTTATTTTATAAAAGTAAAAAAAAAATCGCGTTGCAATTATTTGGCTTTAAAATATTCATTTCAACACGTATCTTATTTAATTTTCAAATTTCACTCAAATTTTTCGCTTTTACTGGATAAACTACCCGTATATATATATATATATATATATATATATATATATATATATATATATATATATATATATATATATATACACACAGACACACACACACACATATATATATATATATATATATATATATATATATATATACTCGGGCTGAGATTGAAACCAAACCCCTAAATAAGTGAGCCAAGATCGATAGCCGTTACGCTTTGCTTGACACCATATTTACGTAGTATTTTCAAACTTACTTATTGTTAACGTAATGAATATGTGATGTATACCCTGCACGCATGCGTATTCGTGGAACAGTTTGCAAAGATATAAATATCCACAACCCTCACGTGCCAAATTTTCATTTTCTGCCTTTAATATCTCGATTTTTAGATGAAAACAATTAAAAAGTTTTTCACACGTTTGAATACGCTATATCCAAAATTTCATGTCCATAGATAAAAAAAAAATCCGTTGGATATATAGGTTGAGAATGTCGTCACACACATACACATTCTCACTTTTATAGGATACTAGATTGTATAGAAACAAATCGTACGTAAGTACTTTCATTATTTTTGTTTCCAATAAGTCGTGTTTCCAACAGTGCATACGCATATATTATCGGACTACATACAAAATAGATGAACACTTAAAAACATTTTCTTTTCTCGATTCATATATATATCCATTTCTCCTTTCCTTATTACATTATTATTATTATTATTATTATTATTATTATTATTATTATTATTGTTATTATTATTATTATTATTATTAATGATTATTATTTACATCATTATTATTAATAATAATGTGTATGTTTTTATGATTAATTTTTAATTAATTATTACTATTGTTTCTATGGCAGGTTCTCGTCTGAACTCCAATCTCTTGCCCCCCTCCCAATCTGTCACGAAAAACACCCGTCTGGCTGAATCCACTGTGAAAAATTTCCCCCACTATTTATCTGTGCCAAAATCAAAACGTGGATTCCATGAACAGAGCTTCTTTCTTAGAACTGCACGCCTGTGGAACTCTGTTCCGCCTTCCTGCTTCCCATTTGACTACAACTTGGATGTCTTCAAGTCCAACGTTAACAGATTCCTAATGAACCGCTCACTTAAGTAAACGCTTCATTAAATCTCCACACTAACGTACTATACTTGCAATAACCCTTATCCCTGAGTGGCTTCCGGGCCTTGATAAATGGTGACCGCCGTGTAAAAAAATATTATTATTGTCATTTATTATTGTTGTTGTTTTATTATTGACTCACTATGAGTGATCACACATCAAATACTGCTCTTTGAGAACAACTTTGTCTTACAGTACTCCCAACTCCTTTCAAGAACATTTTCAAAATATTTTGCATTATCAAAACAGCCGCTTACCATTGATTTCTTGACGACAGCGATTAGTGATTGTCACTGAAATTTCCGTGGCCTTTTGCCAACGGATGATTTTTCTATATTTTGGTCAGATTCCAAATTTTGGAATTTTGCGACACCCATTAAATGCATTGTCTCGTTCGAAAATCCGTGCAGATTGTTGTGTTCAACTAAAAATATTTCTGTGTTCAACAGAGCACACTGGAAGAAGATTACACTTACCGAAATATTGTGAAAATTATATTCAAGATAGGCATATTTGTAAAAAAAAAAAATTAATACGTATTATCACTTATTTCATGAATTCAGAAACACACAAGACAAAGGAGTTATGCAACATTTAAGACAATAATGTTTTAGATTCAATCAAATCGCAGATAATCAAGGTTGTAATGTAACGTGAACCGCGCTTGTCTTAAAATATATGTCGCTTATTAAGAAATAAAATTACATCATCTATAATATAAATCTAACCTGTTTGTTTAAATGTACGCACGTATGTATATTTGCATACCTGCTTAAAACCGTTGAAAGAGGCAATGGATCTTTACGAGATCGGTAGCGTTTTAGGATTGACGCTTCGGACGACAAATATTGAAAAATTGGCAAAAACATCCATTCTTTCACTCTTAGCTGGAAACTTTTCTTCAGGGAGGGGGTTTATTTTTTCGCTGATATTTTCGAAAGCCATCCCCTCTTTTCGATTGACTAGCCTTAACTTAAGCCTTCGTGTCATTCCGGTTTAGCGATGGATGCAACGGAAAATACGTCACTTTTTCTTCAGGTTCTTTTCCTCCTTCGCGGTACGGGTTCGAACCTTTCTACCTACAACCACTTTTTTTTTCTTTTTTTTTTTCTAAACACACATCTCCAAAAACCCTGGCAACGCCTCCCACACATACTAGTAAACAATAAATCTTAAGAGTCATTTTTAATTGAGCTACTGAGGAGTTTAGCGCTATTTTCAGTTGGGCGTCCTATAATAATAATAATAATAATAATAATAATAATAATAATAATAATAATAATAATAATAATAATTATTATTATTATTATTATTATTATTATTATTATTATTATTATTGACAATGTCTTTAAAAAACTGTCGAATTTTATGCTTTTCAGCAATGTGACAGGAGCGTGAGAGTAAAGCAAAACGAGAAGTAGAGCAATTAAGCTCCATGAGCGTTGGAGATAAGGCTGGGTTATAACACAAATAATCCCGGTTATATTTGGTACGCTAGGAGTTATATCATACCGTCTTTAAGGGCAATGTAAAGAACTACGAATCCTTGATGTTTTAGGCGGCCTTAAAACCTCTGCTATTGTCGGTACCTCCAACATCCTTAGAAAAATCATTGACTTTTAAGCTCCTTGATTGAGGCCGGGGCTGAGGGAAGTCCTCTGGAAATGAATCCCCTCTTTCTCAAGGGAGAAGTTGATCAACAAAATCAGAATTATTATTATTATTATTATTATTATTATTATTATTATTATTATTATTATTATTATTATTATTATTATCGTATAGCATTGCAAGTCAAATGGACCCTTTTCACAAAACTGGCGCAAAACAATCTGTTGGATA
>NC_136512.1:77370733-77373233 GCF_053919585.1 Euprymna scolopes | reverse complement strand
TGGTTTCTTTTGTACATAGTGTACAAAATTTATCTCCTGGTTTATATGATTTGCAAGTCTCAATTATTTGCCATTTTAAGTTGAAAGAAATATTGCTATTTTTTAGTTGCCAAATACAGTTGGATAGAGTAGTTTGGTTTGATAGAGAGTTATTTTTAAAAAGAATGTTTGTGCGTTGAAATTCTATGTTTTATTGGGCCAGATGTGGAACCAATATATATTACCTCTTGATTATTATGATTATTTTCCGTTAGGTCTAATGTTGGATTATAATGTGGTGGGTTGATTAGTAATTGATCGGTAGATTGATTTAAGTTGGTGTTATTATTTAATCTGGTAGTTGAGTTATGGCTGTTGATAGGTTCTTGTATATTTGGAGTTTTTGATACTCTGCAGCTATAGATAACATTTTTAATTTTACATGAGCCTTGTAGGGGACATTTATTTTTTCTTCTACAGTTACAGTCCGATGTATTTTGTATAGTTGTATTTTGTAGTTTATTAATTTTCTTATTATTAGAGCTAATTATTTTCTGATGAAGGTTAGGCATAGTAGAGTAAGAGACTTTAATTGTGTTCTTATTGAAAATCTTATTATATCTATGGGGGGCTTTAAAGTTCTTATCTAATATCTTTAAAAATTCTCTAGCTATGTTTGTTTCTAGGTTTTTGGAATACGGGGGGTTGAACCATAGAATTCGTTATGAAAAGTGCATCATCTCTATATATGAAGGAGGGCTATATAGAGATGATGCACTTTTCATAACGAATTCTACTAATAAAAGTTATGAAAAAGCAATTAAAGCTCTACATAAATTATTTAAAAATTATGGACTTAGTATAAAAATCGACCCTAATAAAAAAAATTGTTAATTTCTTAGACATAACCTTAAATCTTGAAAATTCTACCCTTGAACCATACCATAAACCTAACCAATCACTTCTATATGTCCACAATCAATCAAACCACCCTAAATCAATATTAAAATCAATAGTTCCCAATATCGCTCTAAGAATTTCTAGACTGTCTTCTACTAAATCAATATTTACCAAAAAATGTTTTGTCTGGGCGTCAGCTATGATTATAAACGAGTAAATCTGACTTTTACTTTAATTATTTCGATTTCCGTCCACAATGGTCATAATATACAGGGTGTTTCAAAAGTCTTTGGAACATTACAAATGCTTATATCTCATGAACTATTCCAGGTAGAAAAAGGAAACTGGTGCCATTTTAAAGCTTGCTTAATCAAGTTTTTGGTCATACTAATGATTTTCGTCTTATCTTTCCAGGTGCAGTAATGGCGTTCTCTAAACAAGACAAGGCATTTTGCGTCCTCCAATTTGCGAAGACTGAATCGTGGACATGTGTTCAGCGTGCATTTCGCAGGAAATTTAAAAAAGAAGCCCCTGAAAGGAAATCCATTGTCAGATGGCATGCTAAATTTGTGAAAGATGGGTGTTTGTGCCCAAGTAAGCGAACAGGTCGCCCTTCAATTTCAGAAAATGCAGTTGAGAAAGTTCGGACAGCCTTTCAGCGGAGCCCCCGTAAATCAGTGAGAAGAGCCAGCAGGGAACTTCAGCTTGCTCCAGCAACTGTCTTGCGTGTCTTAAGGGAACGACTGCAAATGGTACCTTACAAGCTCAAGTTGGTCCAAAAGTTGAAGGACACTGATAAGCCACTTCACCGTGACTTTTGCATTGCAATGCAAGAGAAGTTGAAAGATAACGGCTTTGATGACCGGCTTGTTTTTAGCGATGAGGCGACCTTCCATCTGAATGGCAAAGTTAACAAGCATAATACTCGCATATGGGGCACTGAGAATCCTCATGAATTCTTGAGCACGAGCGAGATTCACCAAAAGTGAACGTGTTTTGTGCAATTTCCAAGAAAGGTGTCTATGGACCGTTCTTCTTTGAAAAGGCAATTATCACTGTTGAATCCTATCTCAACATGCTGGAAGACTGGTTAATGGCTCAGTTGGAAGGAGCAGAATCTGATGACTTCATTTTCAACAAGATGGTGCACAACCACACTGGAGTCTTAGAGTAAGGCAGTTTCTTAACACAAGGCTGCCTGGTAGATGGATTGGGAGATCTGGGCGAGGTGATGATGTTCTCATGCCCTGGCCTCCTAGGTCTCCATATCTTACCCCGTGTGACTTTTTCCTCTGGAGCTTTGTCAAGCAACAGGTCTATGTGCCGCCCCTTCCAAGAGATATTGACGAGTAACGGCAGTTGTGGGAACCATTGACGTCAAGATGCTAGAACGCGTTTGGCAGGAAATGGACTATCGACTAGATGTCTGCCGTGTGACGAATGCTGCTCATATTGAGCAACTTTGAAGATTCCCCACAAAACTTGAAACTTTAACCTTTCCATCGGTACCAATTTCATTTTTCAACTCCTAATAGTTTTTGAGTTATTAAAAATCGTTATGTTCCCAAGACTTTTGAAACGCCCTGTATATTGAAAATAATAGTTTTTTTTTTTATTTAAT
>NC_136512.1:77353233-77365733 GCF_053919585.1 Euprymna scolopes | reverse complement strand
TTGATAATAAATTACAAGTGGCGCATGTCTTATCGGTGATACTGTGCATGTTCCGCCCGTCTCACAATGTTGCAAAGAAAAAACATGAAATGAGCATGGCAATAGAAGAGGAAATACGTTTACCAGCAGAACAAACGTATAATAAATTGTTCAAGAACGCAAAAAAGCTGGGGTAAGTTTGTAATCAAAGTATGGCAAATTAATTGCTTTTGAACACAAACAGTACCATTTGTCTGATTGCTTGAATTCATATGCTATGATACTCGATTTGTTTAAAATCTTTAAAAATAAAACTTCTACCTCACAGAAGAGATGTTGCGAGTTTGTCTCTGCTTTATCGTTATTTTCATGGAAAGTGTTCGACTGAGCTTCAATCCATGGTCCCCCCCTCGCCAAACTTTCACAAGAAACACTCGACCAGCTGAAAACACTATCAATAATTCCCCCTACTCTTTATCTGTGCCTAAACCTAAACATAGATTCCATGATCAAAGCTTCTTTCTTAGAACTGCACGCCTGTGGAATTGTCTTCCCTTTTCCTGCTTTCCAGCTGTCTATAATATGGTTGTCTTCAAGTCGAACGTGAACAAGTTTCTGATGAGCCGTTCCACTTAAGTTAACAAATTTACCGAACTTCCATTACTATTGATTACTATATTGTCCTTTTGTACTATTGTACACTCTTTAACCCGTATCCTTTAGTGACCTATCGGCCTTAATAAGTGGTGACGCCTATGTAAAAAAAAAATTATGAGAGATCATTTGTTTATTAAACGCTAATTATTCTCTCTATTGGCTGACGTCATATAAAAACATCTCTTTGTACGATTATGTATAGAAATATTCTCATACCATTCTGTTTTACGACTTATTTAACAAAAATATATCGATATATTTCAATCTTCATGTCACTCTGCATTAATTTAAGTCTACGGATGCCTCATTTTTTTACTCCGAGGCAATTAAAGAGTATCGTTGATGAATGAGCTCATGAGACGTATTTTTCTATTCGTCCAACTTGTCTTCACACCGTTGTTGTTTCCAGTTAAATGAGATCCGTGGCGACATTTGTAACAATTTCCCTTCTGATTCTCTTCGGAATTAATCGTTTTCTGTCAGTTCTTAATGAATCTCACACTGACAGTCGAACATTTAAAAGAAATATCGTTAAGACTTCGAGATCCATCACTTGTCTTGAGCGAATCAACATTCATCATTCAAAGATTTTTGCCGTGTTCAGTTGTATTCAGCTTTATATAAATGTATTCGTATTAACCTCAGTCATACCGTATGAAGATGCAAACAAGGCCGCAGCATATGTTGTCAAAAGGCAAAGGGCTTATATTTAAAGAATGCTAATCAGCAAAAAATAGCTAAGACATCAAGAGTCTGTTGACTGCAAAGAGTGTCCCAAGCAATCAACAAAATACAAAGTCGAAGAAAGACGACAATTTCTGGCATACTGTGCTTCATAAAGTCTTAACTCAGAGCATCAAGAATAAATCACCAAATTCCAATGTACTAGATTTTGTCTATATTTCTTACACATTTTCTTACATTTTCGATACTCATATTCATGTATCGAAAATGTAATTATCTGGGTTAGATGCTTGAAAATACCATGAGGTTGAAATAAATTATTGCATCGACAATTATGTAATTTCCGGGTTATATTTTTTATTTTTTATTTTTATATTATATATATATATATATATATATATATATATATATATATATATATATATATATATATATATACTGAAAGTACTTTAAAGAAAATGAGCAAAAACGATTACAAAACTTTCTACCACAAATTCAACCGAGACATAATTATAACAATTCGAAAAATATAACAAATACAAAAAAAGATCATTAACCAAGAACGCTCTATGCTTGAATAGAAATATGATTCTTAAATACACAATATATATATATATATATATATATGTATATATATATATATATGTATGTATGTATATGTGTATGTGTATGTGTGTTTTTATGGTGAAAATTATACAAATACTGTGCCAATATAATGAGGGTATGAAAAAATCGATAAACAAAAATTACATTTAATCAAAAAAATCCCCTCTATTCTAAATCTTCTTCAATTTTTATGAGAAAATACCAGTAAAATATTGTAAAATATTCTTTTTAAAGTTTGCCATGTAAAATATGTTTTTTAATCTTGTACTTGTATTTTCTCTAATTAATTATCTCGATTTAATCTTGAGATATAGACGAAACTTTGATAAACATATAATTTTATTTGATTCCGCATCTCTCTCTTTCTCTTTCTCCCTTTCTCCCTCTCTCTCTCTCTCTCTCTCTCTCTCTCTCTCTTTCTCTAGACTCTAATACTTACTGCGTTATAGAGTAGTTTTGGTCTATTCTTTTTTTATCGGATATTTTACAATTAAACTCAACTCTTGACAAAATACAAAATGCAAAATTAATAAAAAGAAGTTTTATATTTGACTGGGCTGCTTATTAAGTAAAACGTAATTGGCATACTATATTATATTCCATTTTTATTAACGATATCCAAGACGATCATATAAACGTAGGCCAGACTTAATTATTTTATTTTTCGACAGAATCTTTGGCTATAACGGGAAACGCTTCCATGATGTCAGTCTTTATAGAGTGGATTGTTTGCGGTATTGCTTGTTGGACTTATCTAGATCTACGTCAGCCCTTGAATCACTAGTCCTGAGAAAGATTGAGCTTCAGGCATTGACGTTCTTTGCTTTGTTTGCCAGTGAAGCGTTCTGCTGTAAGATGAAGAGAATTCCCGCAGCAATATAAACTATTCTGTGTTTCAGCAGCACACCAGTATCTGCTAATATTTTTTAATAGAATGTCTCCACTAATCAGCGTGTGAATGTCACTCGAGATTAAGAGTTAAGGAATGCAATGTGGTAATTATGTAATCCTTAATGATAGTAATTGGATAACATTTGATTATTTGTTAGGACAACTTAACAGGAACTTTGTTACATTAGATTTGAAAGCTACTACATTGTATTTAGCCGGGACGCATACGAGCAAAAATATGTTTAAAAAATGGGCAGTTCAGGGAAATAAGATTTATTCTTGGAATCTGATTTCATATTTAAGCACCGATAGAGAGTAGGGGAAATCATATATAATGTCTTTTGCTAGTCGAGTGTTTTCTGAAACTTTGGCAACGGAGACATAGATTGCAGTTCAGATGAGCACTTACCATGAAAAGAGCGATAGAGCAGAGGCAAGATCTTATGTACGAAAGAGGTTGCAGGAATGAGAAAAGTCATCACCTAAGAAGATTTGACGCTGCTTTTAAACTTTATCAAGGAAGGAATAGGATATGCCAAGAAAGTTTTGCCCAGATGTGGAAACGGTACTCTATTGTTCAGCCTATCTGGCTCTTTAATAGGGGATTGCATCGGCAGTGAGATACTTACTGGGAAAGTAGAGTGATCCTTCAATCTCTCCTGCGATCTTCGAAACGACTGTGATGTACATGTTCCATCACAGAAACGTGTCAAGACACAGGGGGTTCCCAAAACTAGAGCTATTCATTTCAATCGGATTGTGGTGGGATGAGAGCGATTATAAGGAAATGAAGAGAAGATTCGTTTTCGATGCATTAAGATTAACCAACCACCTTTTTCTACTTTGCACCACGTTGTTATGGTCAGAAAAGAGTGAGTCAAAAAATATATGTCACTGCTTACCTATGAAGCGTCGCCATCAATTTTCGTCTCATCTACATAAATGTCTACCAATGACCACAGAATGTGATTTAGGAGATCATTGATGAAGATCAGGAACAGGGTCCGATCCAGGGCGTTAATACAGTAAGTTTCTGAATTCTGTCTATCAACGCCTACTCTTATAAGCCTATCAGAGAAAAGATTTCAAATCTGAGAGGACATTCCCAGCTATTCCATAACTGGAGATCTATTTAATAAGACCTTTATGCCACACTTTATGAAAACCTGTGATATGTCAAGAACAATTACTTTAGAGACAAAGCCTTTGCCGAGAGATTAGCTAATCCTGCCTTATAAATCAGCTGTAGATCTAGAACGGAAAGCGTTCTGCATGTCACAGAACAGGTAATTATTGCCGATGTGGTTGACTACTTCGCTTTTCATCACAGTTTTCACCAACCTATTCATGACGCACAAGACATTGATGGGTCTGTACTAAGACGAAGATGACCGATAACCTGAATTTTTTAATAGAAGGCAGATTCATTCAGTTTTCCAATGTGTTGGGAAGCATTTCTCGTTAAGGCTTTAACAGCTTTGTCATATGGGAGCAAGTTATGGTTGAAGCTTTTTGGGCACTATGAGTGGAATACTGTCAGAGCCCGTTGCTTTATTAGAATAAAAGGGTTTGATGAGCTTAGCAAAATCACGTACAGAAAGCTGTATCTTGCTTAGTGTGTTTTCAGACAAAGGAGGTAATATAGACGTAGGCGCCCCTGCTCGCGGAAGGTAGAATTAGCCGTAATATTTTTGGCAAAAAGTTTTGCTTCATAAGAATCTGACAAGATTACCACAAGTATATTGATGATGGTACATATAGAGGCTATGCTTCTGTTTAGAAGCCTGTTTGATATAAGCCCCAAGTGATGGGACCCAATTAGCTGCTCCGCTACTTTAAACCTGACGTACAGAGCGTACCAATATTTTGTGTTTTATCACTATTTTACAATGGTTGCTGGCAGTCCTTATCTTGCTTTAGTTTCAGATCTGTTTTGTTGGGAGCCATGGAAATAGTTATTTCTGTGCGAAATCGCGGCGGCGCATTCCGAAGTAAACCACTGTTTGCTGCTGGGCTTTAGCTGGAATTTTTGCAAGGTATGAAGCGGTCTATACCCACAAGTTACCATTTAATCAGATCTGATACTATAGATGATACACTTTTTTTGAATATGGATGAAGAGAATTGTCTGATATGAATGTTCGGAAGTCATCCTATTCATCCATTAAATATCTATCTAAATAGCTGGGAATGTCCTCTCAGATTTGAAATATTTTCTCTGATAGGCTTATAAGAGTAGTCGCTAATAGGCAGAATTCAGAAACTTACTGTATTAACGCCCTGGATCGGACCCTGTTCCTGATCTTCATCAATGATCTCTTAAACCACATTATGTGATCATTCGTAGACATTTATCTAGATGAAACGAAAATTTATGGCGACGCTTCATAGGTAAGCAATGAAACACATTTTTCTGACTCACTCTTTTCTGACCATAACAACGTGGTGCAAAGTAGAAAAACGTACTTGGTTAATTTTAATGCATCGAAAACCAATATTCTCTTCATTTCCTTATAATCGCTCTCATCCCACAACAATCCGATTGAAACGAATAGCTCTAGTTTTGGGAAACGCCTGTGTCTTGACAAGTTTCTGTGATGAGACATATACATCACAGTCGTTTCGAAGATCGCAGGAGAGATGGTAGGATCACTCTACTTTCCCAGTAAGTATCTCACTGACAAGGCAATCCTCTATATAAGATCCACATGTGCTGAAACATAGAGTACCGTTTCCACATCTGGGCAAGAGCTTCTTGGGATATCCTATTCCTTCCTTGATGTTTACACGATAGAGATTTACATCAGAAGACTGAATATATTTTCACTTTATGTTAAATAAGACAACTGAGTAATCAGAAGATTCTAATAGCGGAGAAGGAAGAGTGAGCACATGCCAGGGAAAGTTGTAATAAACAAGTCAAGAAGACTTTCATAGTGTCTGTCGGAGTCTAACATACGGGTGTGTTCGTGAACAATTTGCGTTAGGTCATAGAAAATCGAGCAATCATGACAGCACCTCCTCTCATAATCCATCTTTTTTGACTGGCTTGCCTTTTTAATGTTGTGACGTAAATTAGCCGAGGGATTGGTGGACAGAATAAGGTGAATTTTTGCAGGGATACTTTAAATCATAGAAACTGCGCTGTTATAGGATAGATAGCGAGCGAATATGATCGCTGTGCTGTGATCAAATGCCACACTGCTTAACGTGTAGGGAAATTTATGATCTTCATCGGAGATATCCCTACGACATGGAAAGTCCATTCTAATTAAGATGCATATTCCACACCCATGACGATTTTGGTAGACAAGGTTCTTATGTTAAATTTGAATATCTGGTAATCGCGAACTTGTTTAGGTAACGGTCAATCCAATTCAACACGAGACAATAAGTATGATTTAATCTAACGTAAATAGATTTTAACCTCCAGAAGGTTGGAACGTAGATCAGTTGCAGAATGCAACCTGGTAGTTGGGGGGTACGTTGGGAAACCGTGTTATGGGTTTACTTTTGATTTGTTTTTCGTGATTTTTCATTTTTTGAGAGTTAAGAGATGTGGGGAAAAACGACAGTTTTTTGAACAGAGGAAAAATTAATATTTTGTAATGTAACTGCTTTTAATTTCTACATCGTGTATCTATAGTCTATCTGTGTGAGCATTCGTATGTTCGTATCTATGTTTATTTATAATCTTTTTTTATCTCAGTAACTATCTTTTTTATCGTGATTATTTCCCTTAGCAACTAAATATTTCGCATATCTCCTGTTGCAAGTGATTATCTTTATAACAACCTAAGAGAAATTGATTTATACTTACCACAAATAATACCCGACCTACGGTGTTGAGAAACTCTTATTCGAACGACGGGTCGCGGGTATATCCGTTCTAATTAACGTGTATTAAAAAGCAATGTAGACATTTGTCTTTTTAGCCTTTCACTAGAAATGCAAGAAAACAAATCCGGTGTTTTTAGTAATAAGTACGTAAAAATTGATCGGATATAAAAGTCGGATATAATAGCTGTTACGTTTCAAGAATACTGACCCTGAGTTATTAGTAAATATCTTGATCAAATATGAAAAAGAAGAAGAAACGCACAACTATCCGGCGTACTAACAGAATGACTTTCAGTATGGCATTATTTCAAATTACATCCTATTATAAATTTCTGTACTGTCTGTCTGTGTGTGTGACGCGGTATAACTCCGCCAACAGGCAACCCACCCATACCCAGGCAATTTAGGTACTAAAATGAAGCTTATGACCCAGCACATGTTTTAGTGGTATTTATATCCATGTTTGGTGTATGGAAATGCAAAAGACATGCAAAGAAATGCAAAGTAGTAGTAGTGATAGGATTTAAATCGTGGGAGCAGCAACAGAGACACAAATATTAGTGGTGATAGGAGTTAAATTGGTGGGAGTATCATCAGCAGCCGCAGGCAAAGTGGTGGTGAGAGGCATTAAATCGGTGGGAGTTGCAGCAGCAGTCAACGATTACTATTGGTTGAAAAATACAAGTTTTTTTTTTATTTAAAAAAAAATACTTCCCTTTTCTCCATCTGATTAGCAAAACAAGAACAGGGCTTTCTCTGATTTGCAACAACAAAAAAAAAAAAAGTAAGCAAAAAGGTTGGTTGAAAAAATACAAGATTTTTTGTTTACTTTTTAGAATTATTACTTTCATTTTCTCCGTCTGATTAAAAAAAAAGTGGATCTTCTCTGATTTCACCATGGTGGTTAGTTTAGACCACCGGTCATTAAATTTAATTAAATAATACTTTCACCCATGTATCTCAGATTTTGTTCGTTCATATTAGTTGCAAAAAATACAAGATTTTTTTTTCTTTTTAAAACTAATTACTATCATTTTCTCCGCCTGATTAAAAAAAATGACTTTCTCTGGTTCGACCAGGGTGATCAGTTTAGACAAACAATCATTAAATAAAATAATACTTTTACCCATGTATCTCATATTTTTTTTCATTAATATGGGTTGAAAATACAATATTTTTTGTTAAAGTAGTTCAAGTAGACATATCCTACAGGAGAACCAACGAAAAAATGAGTAATTGCTACCTTTAGTTTTGTAAATATTGGTTGGCAATTGCATAAAAAGTCGCATTTTTAGTGCGTTCATAATCCCTGTATCTCTATATCTATACACCTATATATCAATATATCTGTATCTATATGTGTCTGACAGAACTTTCTGTGTATCTATATAGTAGGCATATATCTCTATAGATCTCTGTCTATGTCGATACACCTTTCTCTGGTCTATATAACGTGATTTATAAAGAAATCCTATTACTTCTAATACTTTCGTGTTGAACACTTCATTACAGTTGTTGTTTTCACTTTTGTTGTTTCTTTCATGAGAATAAAAATTTTGTAAATACACTGTACTTACTCGCTTTTCCTTCACAATACCCTGCCATCTGGCGGAAACGCGGCTACTTGTTAATATAAATAGAGACTAGTATGTTGTGAAAGAGAAGAGAATATATGATCGTCTACTTTATCGGGATTCGACTTAAACTTTCTCAAAGAATTATATATGTTAAGTATGTATTTTAAAGTTTGTCAGGAACGAGTTCTTGCAGTTAAACATCAAAGCATAGTATGTTATCTTATGTCTCCTAAAGCCCCATTTGCTGTATGCACTGCCATATGTACTGCCTACACCGAGTTTTAAACGCTCACTAACAGCGGTATCCTAAAACTGATAAAATATAATCTAGGATCGTCTCTATCCTAGCTTAGCCCTACCTTTATCAGCTCTTGTTATCAATCATAAATACAACAAAATCGAGGTCTAATTTTACTAATGCATTTTTAGTCAGTAGGCATTTAGTGTCTGTTGGTATATTTCTGTTGGTATATATATATATATATATATATATATATATATATATATATGTATATGTGTGTGTATGTGCGTGCGTGTGTTTGTGTGTGTCTGCGTGTGTAAGTTGATATATATACAGGGTGTCCATAAAGTCCGTGTGCAATTTTAAAATGAATTGTTCCAAAATCACATCCTTTTTACATGTTATTTCTATTACAATCACAAATAAAATTATAAATATTTTAAGGCGCACACGGAGTTTATGGACACCCTGGATATATATATATATATATATATATATATATATATATATATATATATATATATATATATAGCGTTTGGAATCATACGTGCCTTCGATTTTATAAAAAACTTTTATTTTCTATCGGATCGAATAATTGATTTGTTATTTTATATTCCTTAATTTTATTTGATAATTTCTTTTATTATTTGTCAATAAATGGTTTATACTCCCATATTTTTATTTATAATGAAGTCTGATCGATTGATTGAGTATTTTTGCTGAAGATACATCACAGTCGAACGGGATGAGGTATCACATACCCCACAGCAGTGACTTAGTTCCCAAAAGTTTGTAGGCTACATTACACTATATGGAGCCCGTTGTTGTTTTTATGAAATTATGTTTTATATATAATTGCTTGGATTTAAGTTTAAAATGCAAAACTCAAGGATAATCGGTTATTGTGCTTTAAACAAAATAAAAATAATTTCGAACGCGCCCAAATCGTATCAAAGAGGCCACTGCTCGATTTATATGCCTGGATTTTCTGCGTGTGCAATTATAAAAATTTAATGTTGGTTTAAAATGCAAAATCACACGTCTGGGTTTAATAGTGCTCTTCATACAAAGATTCATTTCGAACGTACATCGGCCATATCAGATACTGTTGCTTTTCTTGCCGGACCTTTCTTATTTTTAATAAAACTCCTCAAATGCACTCGTGGTCTTAGGTTGTATAAGGTGTTAAATTTGGTTAAAATCGTATATTACTTTTTATCGTATTTTTCAAATAACGATATTTATCGAAGATATCCTGATTATAAACTTCCCTAAAATCTCTCCCAGTCACACCAAGTGCATTTTTGTAAAATTTAATAAAAGTCGGTATGGCCGTTGCGAAGTCTACACAAGCAGACAAAGTTCTTTTTATATAATATACTAGCGAGGCGTACCCAGCGTTGTCCGGGTGTTTGTAGGTGTGTGTGGAAACTCCGGGGGGGAGTAAATAAAATGTTTTGGTAGGTAAGTATGAGGATCGAACCCGAACCGTTGAGGCAAAGTTGGAAATAAAAGTGTGAAAAAAAAAGTGCGACGTTAACCATTGCCTCACCGCTAGATGCTAACCGAGACAAGTTTGAATTTATTAAAATAGTTGGATTTGGCAGGTGCCCGTTTTAATGAGTTAATGAGGTCAAGTTTGACTGCGGGATCGTATTTCATTTACTGTGGGAACACTTCCCAAGATGTTATAGGAAAAAGACTAACCCACATGCGGCGAGCGACAAATATTGAATATTTATCTTGCCAAAGTCGAGTAAATTAAATAGACAGGCGAGCTTTGTTGTTAACTGTGAGATATTACGATTTATATGTGATATAAAAAGTGTTAAAAGGTTGTTAGGCGAGCGACCGCTTCTCTGAAAAAAGCCTTATGTGGGCATACAGAAAAAGAGAACACACATGCAAACATACATACATTTTCGCTTTTATATTTATAGATAAGATAACTCTCACCTGTCTTTTAAAATGTACGTATGTATGTTTGTATGTCTGCGTAAAACTTTCGACAGAGACGACGAATTTTCAAGATATCGGAATCGTTTTAAAGCGCGACCGTTCGGATGTCGAATATCGAACGCTTGGCCAAAAACATTAATTCCTCTATCCTAAACTCAGAACTTTTCTAGAGGGAGAGAACGCCTGTTTCGCCGATATTTCTGAAAGTCGCTTCCTTTTTTTCGATTTTCTTTTTTCCTGCACAACACACACCTCATAACACCGGGCAATGTCGGGCACCCAGACTAGTACTAAATAGATTGAAAGATATACTCACGAACATTTGTAGTTGTAGTGTAAAGTGTATTCAAAATGAAGTAATACATGATTGTATGGTGGTAAGTTATTAGATAAGGAGGTTTAATGGAATGATATTTGATCAGAGATGCATGAGGGTATATGGATAGTGATTATATATCGCCAGGGCATGGGGGTGTGCTGGTATGAATTAGATACTGTAAAACTATCCCTGAATTTTAAATATTTTCAATGTATTACCAAGGATAGATATTTAACTTTATATTTATACTTTTTATCTATACATTGTTTTATGATGATTAGTAACATTTTAACTTTCTCGTTAATGCATATTAAACAATTCTAAGTGTTTTATGATTCAATACTTTTTTATAACATTGTGGTGACGGTGATTTTGACTTTGGAGTTTCCGTATAGAAGTATGACTTGTTATTTAAATATGTTCTTAAAACATATAATCTAGATTTCATGTATAATTGCGGAATCCTAATACACATTTCATTTGTTGTGTAAGTGGTTAGTATATAGACAACGTATTTATCTGCGTATTCTCGTTTAAAAAAGGAACTGAGCCCTAAACGTTCTGAGCAACTAGGGATTCTCGAACAAAAAGAATCTAAAGTTTTGAGGTTTTCCAAAAGCTTATATAGAGTTAAAATGAATGGAGTGTTTACACCGCGTCCTTTACATCGTTCGTAATGTACCATTCAAACACGGTAGTGTTTACATATATCGTTAAGTGGCAGATTTAGTCATTTAGAACTTGATTAGAGCTTTACCGCTCACTTATGTTTCGCTCAAATTCCAAACAACCAACGACGAATAGAATGAAAATGGCACTATAAACCCAACATATAAAGACTTTTATTTTATTGATTAGTTGATTCTAATTTTGGAAACGGTAACTGTTCGAACATGTTTTCCCTCACATATACACACCCACATGTACGCACGCACACACGCACACACACACACGCATATACACATCCTCATATACACACACACGTGTACGCACGCACATACGCACAGACACGTACATATATTCACGTTCACGTATATACACTCACATTCACACACACACACGCGCGCGTGCGCTCACGTACACACATATACGTACACATACGCGCACATGTGCGCGCACAGGCGAAACATCACTTCCCCCTGAAAGGAATTCCAGACATGCGCAGTCAGAACACTCACCCCGATATAAAAGTCCCAAACACTATTCAACTTCCTCTTTCTTCCCTTTCGCCTGGTTTCGTCAACCAGGCAAGTTCGGCGTCCATAGCTCTTGGTTTGAAGACTTTTCCACGTGGGCGACTGCTATCATGAACGCACGGTTTTGCTGAGGCAAACACTCCTTCTCAGCTATATCGTGAAATAAACATTTTTTGTCAATTTTTGTTCAGTAAAAAAACAGGTATGATTAATTTACTGGTATTTAAAATCGTAAAAAAAAGTAAGGAGATAAACGATGTTTTTTTATGACTGGTTTCCATTGCAACTAATTCGCTTCAGCGGCTTCTGTTGCTACTAATGTACTGCTATCGGGGAAAGTGAAGTAACAAGTTAAATAGAAAAAAATGGAAGAATGAAAAGGAGATAATTGGAGGGGATATTTTTAAGCAGAGGAGTTCCGTACATTGTTATTACATATGTGTATGGTATTTTTCTAGGGGCAAAAAATAAAACATAAACAAAGAAAAATAGATTTAGTGGAAGCCTGGAAAAATCATGGATCACAATAGAAAAAATGCAAGGATCAAAAG
>NC_136512.1:77338233-77348233 GCF_053919585.1 Euprymna scolopes | reverse complement strand
GTTGAAATAGATTGTTGAAACGTACGGGGCTCAACATAAAGAGTATCAGCAGTATTTAAATGTTCTCATAATTATTTTAATGCGTTACGATAAAGTAACATTGAATTTTTTTCCAAAAGGTATATTAATCATTTCGTATTCTCATTTAGATGTATAAAGTAGTACCGTTGATGTGTATGTGTGTTTATCTGTGTGAACCACTCTCCTAAAATCCACACCAATGACCGAACTTAACCAAACCTGACGTGTTAATAGTCTCTCACCTAGGGATGATGCACACCATTTTTCAATGTTAAAATAAGAGATCAAAGTAATAGTTTATATATATATATGTGTGTGTGTATATATATATATATATATATATATATATATATATATATATATATAATAAAAATATACAAATACTATTTTACGGCTCACATAACTGAACCGACCATGATTAAGCCTGGGATAATGATGGTCTCTGACCTAGGGTTAGCGCACATCATTTTCCAAAGTAAATGTCAAAGATCAACGGCATAGCCTATTTATACACTTTCCTACTGCCCCCACTACTAGACGGATCATATCCAAACCTGATAGGATAATGGTTGCTTACCCAAAGATAGTGCACACCATTTTTCAAGATCAATATCAAAGGTTGAGATGATATTGGTACGACAACCTACCCCCTAAGTTTAGGATGCTGTATATAAAACTCGGTTGGCACCTACCATGACGCCAGAAGGCTGTTTTACACTGAGCATCAATAAAATACAAGGGATACCTTTTAAAGTCATTGGCGTCGAACTGATATCAGAATGCTTAATTTACGGTGTTTCCCGACTAAAGCAACCAATACTAATACAAAAAAAACCCTCTAGAGTAAGGCTCCACATCCAAGCAGCATAAAAAGTAGTATACCACACGGATCTTCCATAAAAAGTTCTAAAAACGCATATGATGAATAACATTATATGGTTTCAAGTATTGAATTTGCCGGATATAATTTTAGCAATGAGTTGAAATCTACTCCCATTAAACATTTACCGTATTTAATATAATAAAATAACCTTGTCTTGGACCAAATTATGTTTGTGATACTAAACAAATGTTCAGCCTAAGGATTATTTGCAATTATTTCATTTTTTATGTGTAACGACATACGTGTCGCCTTCGATATACACATGCACTCACATATTTACTTTAAAGATCAAAGTTGCATTTAAGCCACTTCAGGATGGAGTTAGAAAATGTTAACCACGTTAAGCAATAGTAGCTCTTAAAACATCCACTTATTGCAATGGTACTTGCGAAGCCGATACCAGATCGTACAGCAGTGTATATATATATATATATATATATATATATATATATATATATATATATATATATATATATATATACGATGAGTAGAAACCATATCATATATAATGATAGAAGATGTATCGAGGCAACAGAATAGGCATGTTTGATGTTTGATCTAGCATAATAATGATTCATTAAAATTGTGGTGTCTGCATACCCGCCTGGTCCACAAATATGGAAATAAAAAAAACGTTTACAAGTGTTTTTAATATAGATGTACATAATAATACTTTGATAAGTATGTTTAAACTTAAATAGGATGATATAAAATTGTAGGGTCTGCATTCGCGCCTGGCCTTCATAGATGTGGAAATCGGACCAAACTAATAAAGACTTTTCCATATCTATCTGCGTAAGTATACTGTGATAATTATGTTTCAGTTTGAAGAAATATGCTATGATAAAATTATAGGGTGTTCTATCTCCCCTGGTCTCCATAGAATGGAAATATGTCACAAAGTTTAACAAGTTTTTTTTTTTTTATATAGATCCACATAATATAGTGATAAATGTTTCAGTTAGGACAGGTATTGTATAATAAATTGTGGGGTTTATCTATTTTATTTTTACTTTCATCATATTTTGCTTTGGTTTTGATACTCCGAAATTCGAGGTTATCTCCTTACAACCGCACCTTTTCATAACCTATCGTACTTTCATAAATCAGAGTCCATTTTCTGTAGGCTGTTTTTGAACCCAGTTAACGACGGCTACTTTTGCTAGTATATATATATATATATATATATATATATATATATATATATATATATATATATATACACATTCCATGCATTTATTTCAAAATTGTCACAATAAGCTCTATATAAACTGATTTGCACTTCGAGAACATATATATCGTTAATAAAATTCCAAGAGGCACACATATATTTGTTTAGCATTAATATTATGTTTTTTGTGGTAAGCTGCGTCTTACACGGTTACGTCCAATGTAGATATTTCCCAAGGCACTTTCCTTACCTACGTGGAAATACTGTTTCTATATATAATATTTAGTTATATACTGTTTCTATATATAATATTTAGTTATATATGTTCGGGTTATTCATTGTACGCATTTAGTCCTTAATATATTTTTGAAATATATAAAAATCCAAGTATATCGAACGTAGTATTATTAATGATTGAATACATATTTAAAGTACCAACGTAAAATGCTCTATCTTATGTGGTTGTTTTTATTTATGTAAAAATATTTTTTTTTAATTTAATGAGGGTAGATTTTACATTGCTGCCCAATTATTTCGACGATTTTTTTTTTATACACACAGTTATAACAATCAACCAATCAATGTGAAACTTTGGACTCTATCAGTCCGCCGTAGCATCTGTCCTAAAAGCGCTCAAGATCGGGGCTGAATTGATTCTTCGCCGCCATCTTTGTTACTAGGAATTACCTAACACTCAAGATCGGAACTGGATTGATTCTCCGCCGCCATCTTTACTACTAAGAATTACTCCAAACTTAAATCGTGACTGCATTGATTCTTCGCCTATTTGATTTACTGCCGCCATCTTTTTTCAACATAATGTCAGAACACTTAAACATTCATTTGATTTACAACAGAATCAATCCTATATGTAAAAAAATATGATATTGAATTTTAAACGACATCTATAGTAAAAAAATGTAAACGATTTGAAGAGTACTCTACTAGATTTCTATAAATTATCTATGCTGAAATTATGTTACTATGATAGAAATTTAATGCCGTGATAGCAACCGAATCGCAAATAAGCATGACTTGATATATAGTTTAAAAATGTGTCCACTAAATATCTGACGTACTTTAAGGAATACAGACATAATTTTCGAAAAAAACAAAACAAACAATAATCAACTTTTGTGTGTCCCTTCGAAATATTTGCCTCAGAGTTTAACTGCATTATATTGTGATTTCACAGCAAATGCAATTTTGAAGAAATGTTGGAGTAAAATAAAAGGAACATAGGTTTATGGTTTACTCGTCAGCATGTGCTTGATGATTTTATAATCGTGTTTTTTCAAAGGTTTTTGAAAAAACACAGTAAAATATGTATGGAATGGTGGCGTATATTTTAAATTATTTTCGCATGTACACATGCACACATATCGATATAAAAATAACAGTTGTTACATTATGTCCAAATGTGTATAAAATATTTCCCTGATAATCTCTAAAACGACTACTGACATGAAATTGAAATTAACAGGAACTCGTAAGCATAAATCGTGGATGGTGTATAACGAGTAACCTCTTTGTTTATATGCATGAAAAACACTTAGAGAACTATCTCGGAAAATTGCAATTCACAGTGTTCCTTTCAATTGCTGATATATTTCCATTAATTTTGCGTATGTGCAAATTCATTCATAGTAAAAATAGTTTCATTTTAAATTTTTTGTAGAATACTTCACACACATTAGGCCTTATTCTCGAGTGACGTCCATGCCTTGATAACTAGTTATTCTTTTGTAAAAAAAAATACATTTTTCGATAGCTCAAATGGCGAGAACGCGATTAGAGAACTAGATGTTTTGCATTCAAGTACAGCTGATGGCATCCAAGTCATGTGTTGTAAATTTCAAAATCAATACCATATATAAGGTACAAAGTATAATTCAATTAAAAGATAGCTCTCTATATTTACGAACCGTTATGATCCAACTCCCCAGCTTACACGCACGCACCCCCCCCACACACATATATATATAAATATAAAGTATGGTTAGTAGTTAGCGTAATGGTGAGGAGCCTTGACTGCCGTACAGACGGTCGGGTTTCAAACCTGGCTTGAGGTAGTTGACTGTCTAGCCGCATTGATGAGCTGTGAAACAGCGAAACAGTACTCTTTGTGGATGACTATAATGCTCCTCACCTTAAGTTGAGCATATTGAGAACTTTACCATTAGCATATAAGCGACGCTCTTTGTGTAAGCAAATCGAGCGGAGGTATTTCGGACGATGTCAACACATCATTAAATTTCCTACTCGTTCAGCAGCCGCCATTAACGTAATAGTTAGGAGCCTTGACTGCCGTACAGGCGGTCGGGTTTCAATCCTGGCTTGAGGTAGTTGCCTATCAAGCCGCACTGATATGCTGTAAAACAGCATAACAGTACTGCATGTCGATGACTATATATATATATATATATACATATATATATATGTATGTGTGTATATATATATATATATATATATATATATATATATTCCCCATTAATATTACGACTCGAGTTTGTATGAGGAAGTAGAGATAGACGTAATAGTTAGGAGCCTTGGCTGCCTTATAGACGGTCGGGTTTCAATCCTGACTTGAGGTAATTGCCTGTCTAGCCGCACTGATGAGCTGTGAAACAGCGAAACAGTACTGTATGTGGATGACTATATAAATATATATATATATATATATATATATATATATATATATGATTTTTATTTGCATATGATTGCCGCCTGCCCAAATAAAAAACCCACAACAAATCCCATCCTCAAGTTCATCTAATATGACAACAAAATAGCACTACAAACGAGCAGTCCACTTTCAAAAGCATAGATGACACATAGGTTGCGCTCGCGAAAGACCGGGTACATAAGGGCGTCTTTGGTGTGAGTTCGTGAGGTTCACATACACAGGTTTGGACGGTCGAAACACCCACATGTCTCACATTTCCAGCTAGCCACAGGAACACTCAAAACCTACACAAACCCTTTACACAGATTTCTCTTCTCTGCTTGTACCTTGCAACCGTCCAAGATAATTCCACGCCATTCATTCCTATTCTCGGCCATCTTCTCCCATCTTTCCTAATTTATGCAAAGCTGTCGAATAGAGGTAAATATTGGAGAGTGAGCGCGGGGGCATGTATAACAATGATGAGGGAGAGAGAGCATTTATACATATACAGTTCTAGATACTGACTGGAGATGTATACAAGTCCTTCACACATAGGAGATAAATTATCTTGTAAGGGTTACACAACGTTCGATATGAGATGATTAACACATTACTTTTTGGGTGTTGAAAGATGACACATGACGACAGTTTTACAAAAATACAATGATGATACTTTATTTATTGGACCGGACCGATGAGGATAACGCCAGGAATTCAAATTTGGATCAACATGGTTAATCTTCTACCCTTCGCCTCCAAAGGGTCAGCTCACCACTGACTGCCAACTGATGACTCTCAGCTCTCTCTCTCTCCAACTGACTCTCTGACTGACTCGCGACTCTGCAACTCCACTCCTCTGACTAACTCTAACCCTATAATGAGAATCTCCCTTCGTTATGACGTCAGAAGTGTTTTTTCCAAACGAAACCAATTCACGTCGCTATTCAAATGCTTTTCACAACAAAAGAACTCTCAACGTATGACTCTTATCTATTTTTCACAACATATTTTTAATTTGTATTGTTCATTCTTTTTGCCTGAATTTTTTAAGATTCCGATTGCAACAAAATAAACAATCAATTCTTTTTATGATATAAACAATATCTACCTATTTCTAATAGAATCTACCAAAGCCAAATTCTAATATTCCAATTTTTAATTTTGCTTACAAGTTTCGAGTCTCGGCTTATCCTGATCTCATTTTCACTAATCTAATGTTCTTCTTATTTACTTTATTTCACTAATCTTATGTTCTTGTTACTTACTTTTATATGTTTGTGCAATTATCGAGTGTTAGAAGGGGGATATATATATATATATATATATATATATATATATATATATATATATATATATATATACATATTATTACAATTGTAATTGTTGTTCTAATCCAGAGTGCCTTATTGTGGAGCTTGCTTTTTCCCACACTTAAAACCGTCCTTGTGTCTAACTCTGCCTTCGTCTGGATGCAAGCAAATAAGAAAATTAGAGTAATGTTTAGCTTAGCAGTAGTTTAGTTACTGTTTTGGAACGATTATTATGGTTGCATTTGTTTTAGCACTATTGCGTTCCGTGGAGAAATTTTATTTTCGATACAACATCTGTTAGTAGTTTGGTGGGTTAAATTATAGAATAGTTGCAGAGCACTATCTCCTTATCAAGTTCTGCCATCGGTTACTAAATAATCACTTGCTTATTTCAGTATTAAGACTATTCACCGAATACCCGCCGGCCTTTTAAAAAGTCATGCTCTTAGTTCCTGACCTGTATCTATGCGATGATTGAGGCTGGAGCCGGTTACATTAAATTTATGTCAACTCTACTACGTAATCAAGTTACCTGAATAGATTTTTCTATAAAAGTTTAAAAATAAAGCTGCAATGCTTTCTTAAGGGCAAGAAATTTTGCGCATGTGTACATTTCTTGCCTAGATGTGAATATTCTAGTTGTATTAGGTTGTCCGGAAAATAATGGCCATTTCAGGAAGTCTGTTTTGACATTAGATTTTATCATAGGATTTTTATTATATTTCAGGTAAACATCAACATGATTATTGATGTATATGTGCTCTTTAATAATTTCTTACTTTTTCCTTTCAGAAAACGTTTTATGAGCGAATGAGCCCATAATTTGGAATATTAGAAAAGAAGACTTACGATTACCTTTCCTGCATGAGTTTAAGCTTGGTAACAATGCTTCTCAAACTACTGCAAATATCAATAGGGCATGGGGAGAAGGCATCACAAGTGATAGAACAGTACGAAGGTGGTTTCAAAAATTTCGTAGTGGTGATGAGAGACTTAAATATGAAGAAGGCAGAGGACGGCCATCTAATCTTGACAATGAAAATTTGAGAGCCATTGTTGAGCAAAATCCACAGCAAAGTGTCAGGGAAATGTCTCAGCAACTTGGTGTCAGCAGTTCAACAGTGTCGGACCATCTGAAGCAAATTGGCAAGGTGAAAAAGCTCGACAAATGAGTCCCACATGAGCTCTATGAAAATCAACAAGCTCGACGTTTTGAAGTGTGTTCGATGCTCTTTTTGCGAAACATTAATGATCCATTTCTTTACCGCTTGACCGAATAGTCACCTGTGACGAAAAGTGGATCCTTTATGATAATCGGAAACGATCAGGTCAATGGCTTGATTGTGATGAACCACCCAAACATTTTCCAAAGCCAAAGTTTCACCAACAGAAGATTATACTGACTGTTTAGTGATGTGCAATTGGTGTTATTCATTACAGCTTTCTGTATGCTAATCATAGCATCACGGCAGAGGTTTACTGCAATCAACTCGAAGAAATGCATCATCATTTACAAAAATTGAGACCTGTATTAGTGAATAGGCGTGGTCCAATCCTGCTCCACGATAATGCGCGGCCTCATGTTGCGAGAATGACACTGCAGAAACTCACAGACTTGGGATACGAAACTTTACTATATCCTCCTTATTCTCCAGATCTTTCACCCACGGACTACCATTTTTCAAGCATTTAGCCGCTTTTTTAAGCAACAAAACTTTCAGATCTAATGCAGAGGTTCAATCTTTTTTCAAAGATTTCTTAGAATCTAAGCCAAAGAATTTTTATCAACGAGACATTAATGATCTAGTTGATAGATGGCAAAAATGCATGGCTGTTCAAAGATCATACTTTGACTAATTTCAATGTCTAGTGTCACCTATTTGATTAATAAATCCTTTTTCTCTAAAATTGGCCATTATTTTCCGGACAACCTAATACCTTTGTGACTTAATCAGCCACGATGGAAATGTATTATCCTGGATTGAGGTGTTGCGGAAAGCATAATAAAGGCGATGGTTAAATATTTCCCGGAAAAGAGGCCTGTACAAGACGAAGTATAGCCTCTTCAATTTAATGGCAGGCGCCGAAAAACAGAAAGAAGAGAGAGACAGCGTGGTCAGCGATGTGAAACACATTTTTCGAATTTATAAAACAATATTACTGTAAAATGACAGGTTTGAGATATCTAGCAGATTGTTTAGGTTAGCGGTAAAGTACGGGATCTCCGGTTCGTCAGAAGACTGTCAATGAAACAATTGTTCTGTTGATTGAGATGCATGGGAGAGACAGCTGATTATCCCATCAGGACGAACCAAGATGTGACGAATTGGACGATTATTGGAAAGGTGTGCGCCCAGGCATGCGCAGACCCACGCCAACACTATATACATAAGCTGGTGCAGAGCAAGAAATATAAGTTTGCACTTAATTTTGCAGCGAGTTCTGAATTACGTCTGGAGTGAGTTTGAACTAAGGGAAACTGTCTACCGCCTCCAAATCCCGCCGTTCGAGAAGCACTAATCATTTGACTAATCAAAAGCAGAGAATTGGTTGTTGAAAACCAGATTGAAGCTCCGTTCATCGCTTATTATTACAACTACAATAAAAAGAACTTGAAGTCGAGAGTGTATTTCTCTTTTGTTTTTGATTCTCCTGATTATAAGTACGTCGAGTTTTTACTATACACATTATTATTTTTATCTTTCTTTTTTGTGAATAATTACTTTCATATGAAATCTCCAACGAGCGGTACATTATTATTGTTGCTAATACTTTAATGTAGACTAAAAAAAAAAGGCGCATGTTGAATGATCTTTAATTGCAGCGCAATAAAAATGGTAGAAAAGATCGTCAACTGCTGCGACAACGTCCTGTTTGTTTTCGTGAAAACGACTGGAGCTGCGTCGCAAGATCTTGTGGATGTTCGAGCCGATCAAGCTAGGGCAGGTTTTTTTTTGTTTTGTTTTACGGAACCTCAACCCATTTCAGATTAGTTAATGCTTAATCCAGTAATTTTAGAAATAGTATTCATGTTGCTGTTAGTTATTTTATGTGAAGGGTTTTATTCTTCAAGCTCTTCTGATCTTCAATCGCTAGTTTGTAGTGTTTGGTTTGGTTACTTTATAGTGGATTTTATTGTTTTTTTTGGTTCCGTGCCCTGAAAACTATAAATAAGTTTTGGCATGCGGAGAGAAAAGTGTTACAGTAATGATGACTGGTACATTTTAACTAAGGAAACCAGTCAGGTAGTGTGAGAGATAGAGAGAAAAGAGTGAAATGGGAAGTTATTTTTGGTTTTGCAGAACATAATTGTTTTGCGAAAGGACGTAGAAAAATATCATCAATGTTAGGTGCATTTCGTCTCAAGAAGCAAATTTCTTCTGACAGACTGATGTGGTAGCACTAGACCAACTGGGGGGTGCACTTGTAACTCTGTGGACACTGCGGCCTTCTTTGTGTTTCATCTAAATCGAGGAAGGTCTAGTCATCACCCACCGTTATATTTTGTAACTGTATAACTGCCATGCTTCATCAGATTCTTTACATGATTCTCATTATAAAATTGAAACTTTGGTAATGATTGCATTCTTATATATTGCTTTATTCATTTGGTCAAGAGTCTGGGCGCATTTCTATAATCTTTAAATTCATTAAAGCATTAAATATCTTTAGGTACGCACAAAAGTCAGAAAGGAAAACTCAGAAGCTGAGAGCAAAAGACAATAGCTGACGCAGGAAAGATAAAGAGAGGGCGTGTTGAATATATAACTAATTTTATAAAAACGTTATCTTTTTTACAACGTTATTCTATTTTATGAGTCTCATAAAAAAATCTCTGCAAGATTTGATATTAACCATGCCAGCGAGTGGAAAGGATTTTCTTTTCCTCTCAATCCCGGACCAAATTCGATTTGTTCGGATAAAAGAAATGACTCTGTTGAGGCCAT